>NW_028292578.1:13638828-13818616 GCF_029948245.1 Actinia tenebrosa
ATTATGATGATTGGTGGACGTGACCTCCTTTACATAACGGATCATCGAAAATTCCTTGTCACGCATTGCGCAAAGTTTTTTGGTATGCCAAACTTGTCGAGTGTCTGTTGACTTTGCGATAGGTCTATAATAACTGGTATGAATATCTATCTTGTGAGGTAGGACTACTGGTTAAGCGAGCAAGCTGTCACTCAGGTCAGGGGATCAATACCTCGTGAAGCTACGAAAACCGACGAGTTCAGCTTTCTCACGCGGATTATCATAATCACACATATACAGCTGCGAGACTATTATTGAGAGGGAGGGAGGGGAGGGTATTCGAGAATTTTGCCGCAAGTCTCAAATGTGTGTAACCATATACCCCTTTAGCCTGTACTGGTAAATTCAGTGACGTATCCTCCCCTCCCCTCGTCCTGGAAGGACCTATGACTGCCTTAAATTAACAAAGCTTTTTTTCACTTTCCCAAGTTTTTTGATCGATCCCCACCACCCCCCCCCCCCTCCCCCCGTGTCTACCCCAATAATCCACTACGTGTAATCGCTGAACACCCACGAAACGTGCGCACACTTCAATTTGACTATTATTGATTTTATTTTCGTTGTCTATGTTGCGCACAACGGAGAGAGAAGTCAGTTGTCAGGCGGTCATTTGAATAATGTTGGTCGTTGAAGAGAGGTGATCGGTTCAAGAGAGGTGGTTAGTCCTCACAGATGGTCAACTCTGAGAGTTGTGGTCGCACCGAATAGATTTTGTCACTTCAATAGATGTGGTCGGTTCAAGAGAGGTGATCCACTACTCGATCGATTGACCATCTGTATTGATTAACCACCTCTCTTGACTGACCACCTCTCCTGTCTGACCACCTCTCTTGACTGACCACCTCTCTTGACTGACCACCTCTCTTGACTGACCACCTCTCTTGACTGACCACCTCTCTTGACTGACCACCTCTCTTGACTGACCACCTCTCTTGTCTGACCACCACTTGGTCGATCGCCTAAAAAAGATTTTCCGTGTGATCGATGTTACATTTTTGCGCACATTCTTACCATTCACACACAGTTTTTTTTTCTATTATCATGCGCAAGAAGAACAGCGAACTTTCGCTCTGGAAAATGACCTGATGTGCGCTTTTTTGAAAATGAAAGAGAGCAGAAAAAAATCTTACTTAAACATCTCATTTATGCATGGTGTCTTGGCGAGGAACAATAGGTGGTGACCGATTATCGTGTACCTATCACCGTGACGGGCCAGCCGTGCAAAACAACGACAAGTAATGAACAAACAACTCGAATTCGATTTAAAAAAAGTCTAAATATAATGATCGTAACTGGAATTAGCCGATCGTGTCTTTCTTCGCCTCGAAATACAATATTTACTTGAAACAGATTATGTTTTATATCAATGACAGCGATACAACAGAAAGATAATATAGAGCAATAGGAACAAAACACGCATTAATAAAATAATTATACTATTAGGGATGTCCATTGTTGTTTAAATACGGAAATTATCAGATATAATAGATCTCTAATATAATCTTAATCATTATTTGACAATAGCTAATCTTTAACAAATCTGCTAAAATGGTTTCAGCTTTCTCAAAATTGAAGATCGCTAAATTAATGATCAAGACTTTCCTTGATTTTGTTTCCTCGAGTTCAGTGATGCCGCATGAACGTAACTTAAACAAAACCTCTAATAGAGTAGATTCCAACCCCCTTTTTATAATTCCTTCAGACTCAACTTACATTCAAAGCCGCTGATTCGATGAGGAGATCTGTATGTCGATCAAGCCACGAACTAGTACATCAACAAACAGAAGCTGGGTATCAAAAGATCGAGTCTTGAAAGGAATGAAAAGCATTTTAATTGACAGCCAAATTTGGTAACGATGGGACAAGTTAGGACGCGCTTGTGTGTGGTATGTCGGTATAGAAAAAGGGTTGGACTGCATGCTTAGGGTAAAAAAAAAAATAATTGGGCTGCATTTTGGGGGTTTCAGATCATAGAGACAGACTAAGCTCTAAATGTACTGCGCAGGCCTGAAATATCACCACTTTTTGGTATCTCTAGAGTTAATAACTATTTTGAAATTGCGTGAGTGCGCAACTGATGGAACATTCAGCAGTTACTTTCACTACATGTGACCTTCCGGTGCGTCCATCACGTGGTCATGTTTATTATTAAACTCATGGTAGAGAATATTCGTTCATGCATATGGCTAGCTTCGGTTGAACAACTCACGGTGTTGTACGGCTGTGAGGTTTGTCTTAATATCCCACGGTCTGTTATTGAGTACATTTACGAAACTGAGGAAGTTTGATATTTCCATGAATATCCTGAATGGGGTGCAGTACCCTCAGGTGTACATTTCAGGTATATTCTTGACCTAACTGCCTAGTATCCAATCCACCTCGTGCACATTGTTTTTCTGTTAGATCCATCCAATTCATCTCGTGTACATTCTTATTCTGATACGTCCATCCAATCCATCTCGTGTACATTCTTATTCTGATAGATCCATCCAATCCATCTCGTGTACATTCTTATTCTGATAGATCCATCCAATCCATCGGGTGTACATTCTTATTCTGATACATCCATCCAATCCATCTCGTGTACATTCTTATTCTGATACGTCCATCCAATCCATCTCGTGTACATTCTTATTCTGATACATCCATGCAATCCATCTCGTGTACATTCTTATTCTGATACGTCCATCCAATCCATCTCGTGTACATTCTTATTCTGATAGATCCATCTAATCCATCTGGTGTACATTCTTATTCTGATACGTCCATCCAATCCATCTCGTGTACATTCTTATTCTGATAGATCCATCTAATCCATCTCGTGTACATTCTTATTCTGATACGTCCATCCAGTCCATCTGGTGTACATTCTTATTCTGATAGATCCATCCAATCCATCTGGTGTACATTCTTATTCTGATAGATCCATCCAATCCATCTCGTGTACATTCTTATTCTGATACGTCCATCCAATCCACCTCGTGTACATTCTTATTCTGATACATCCATCCAATCCATCTCGTGTACATTCTTATTCTGATACGTCCATCCAATCCATCTGGTGTACATTCTTATACTGATACATCCATCCAATCCATCTGGTGTACATTCTTATTCTGATAGATCCATCCAATCCATCTCCACTCGACGAAATAATGGATTTGGTCATCATATGTCCGCTTGGCAAATGTTGGGCAAATATGGTGCTCTATATTTGCCCATACATTTGCCTATGCAGGCAAAGGTCGGGGTAAATTTCTAATAAATTTGCCATTGCTTTGCCATACATCTGAACACATGGGTAAATATGTTATATATTTGCCCTTAGTTTAGACGCATTTACCCAGTGGGGATATATGATAACCGTTTTTGCCCTATATTTGCCCTATTGTCAAATGAAGGGCACATATGAAATCAACTTTGCACTAGGCTTTGCCCCATATTTACCTGGGGAGCAAATACAATACCCCAAACTGAGTATATCCGATGTGAGGTTTCCGTTTCAATTTATTGCAATCAAAACTTTTCAAAACAAATCAATAATTTTTCAACTGAATTATGATGGATGTTGGCTTGTTTTTACGACTTACGAGGGGGGAGTGCATGCAGGTCCATCTCAGTCATATGTGTCAATTTTTTCTCCTAACGCATGACATCAATGTTGCGACCACATTAATTCAATAATTGCTTTGCTTTGATGTCATGAAAGTGAGGTTATATGCGTTGATACACACAGGAAAAAACGCGGACGATGTATTTTTAATATGCGTAAGTCGTACATGCGTTTTTTCCAGTGACAATAAGAAAACTCATTAACCCATTAACCTCAGCTGCATTTCAAACCGCTAACATCTGTAATATTATTTGAAGCATCAATTTTGTTTAGTCTAAACATATGAATTCATCTTTTTTATTGGCAATATATGCAATTTCATTCATAATTATTTTAATTCATCTAATTTTAAACTCATCAAAGAATTCATTCAATTTTCATTTTGACTATCTAGTTACTGATGCACAGTTCAAACAGTTTATTTTTGATAGCTTTGAATATTTTTCCTGGATGATACTTTACTGTCATCTCCATCATCCGTACAATTTACGTAGTAAAGGACAAACAATTAATACTCTTTCTTTGTCAATAACATCGTAAGCAGCAACAAACTGGCTGTGTATCCTTTGTATGGGAATGAATGTAGAGGGCCATTCCATTTCAAACAAGTTTCTGCACCAAATTTCATGTGGTCTGCCAATCCTGTGTCTTTCTGGATGTCGCTGATACCATCGAACCTTTGCCATACACAATGATTCCTGCTTGCCATCAATTATAATGGTTTGTTTAAGAAAGAAATCGACAACACCGGGGCGCAAGTCAAATGAATCGGTCTCAATACTGCCACTATATTGGCCACACCAACTTGCAAGAATGAAGGAAGAACGTTCCAGTCTAGAGTCAGAGGACCCTAGCTTTGTCCCCGAATATCCAATGGTACTAATTCTCTCAAACGTATCGGTAACACATTCAATGACCGAGTGTTGAGGTAAAATTGTTTCATAAGCTTTAAAGAGATATTCTGTATAGTCATCATCAAGAACATCAATGGATCGAGGTGAAAAACATGAGTATGCATTCATATTGCTCCACTCTAAGCAACGTAGTACTTGACCAACTGAAAGATTAAGTGTTGATGGTATTGATGGGATGCTTTCGCCAAGTGTTCCTACTTGTTGTGCCTCCTGAAGAAGTTGAAATACTGGTTGGAAAGTTTCTCGAAATCTCTCTGGTAAAGGGATATCTCTTAGTTCATGCTTTTGGAGAAATTTTCTCATGATTTGTATTTCAACAGATCTATTGTTAGTTCGAAACGCTCCTAAAATCCCATTGAAACGTTCGAAGCTGAAAAGCCAAAATGAATATACAGGCCCGTAATCTAAAATACATTGTTTGAGGTGCAGGTGTAGATGCATGTTTGGCGTAACACGTTCCTTTCCATATCGTTTTTCAAACGATTTACAAAATTCCACTAGGTAATCATGTCCTTCTTGTAGCTCTTCAGTTGTAATAAGTGGAGAGCAAAGGTGAAAGCAGGACAATACGAATAACCTCCACAGCTCCAAATCATCTGTTGGAACGATATTCCAAATGCAGAATACAGAATACAAGAGAGTCCATGTTTTCCACTGATCAGCAGTAAATCCTCCAAACGATGTTGATATCTTTTTCGGGAGACGCCCAATAAATGATGGTGCTTTGACGTCATCTACCTTTTCCTGGATTTTATTCAAATTTTCTTTAGAAATAATTGGCGTTTCAGCATTTAGCCATACATTTTTCATTAAATGTTTTGCTGTCCCTAAAAACAAATTGTGCATAGGATCAACAACATGGTAACGAGTACAATCGAAGTAAGGCAACTGTAAGAGTTCAGAATATCTTGTTCCAGTGGAAGTTTCAATTTGGTTTCGTTCATCAGCGGTTGTTGCATTGAGTATTTTCTGAGCCTCTCTTCGGTGCTCTTCATTTGTCCTTGGTGTATCGTCATCTTCGAAACCTGAAAAATCCATGCTACTAAAATCTCCGGGAAAAAATCTTGTGCACTTTGAGCACCCTCGGTGAGCAGTACATCCTAAGAAACCGCAAACTTTTCTTAGTGCAGGAATGTCACAAGCAATACAAAGGAGGGCAGCTCGAAAACATCTTGCTGTTCTACTCCCATGAGGCCGAACTTGGATGCCTTCGTGCCACAATAAGTTCAATTCGGCTACAAGTGGTTGTAAGTACGTATTGATATTCAATTTGGACTCGTGTGGACCAGGTATTACCCCAACTATTATTACGTTTTCCTCTTTGTACCTTTCTTTTCTCGGAAGATTTAGGAGGACCATATATATGACTCCAACGCTATAGACACTGTGCTTAAAAGGCTGAAACCAGTCAACATTCAGCATAAAAGCATAATTATTAGGCTGGGCAAGGAAAGGAGTGCCGTTAAAATATTGCCAATCTTTCCACACTTGGCCATCGTAAATATCAACTAAAATATCGTCCGGTACATTCCGATTTCTCCAAATCTCACATTTTTGTACAAAGTCTGGTCGCTTAATAAAGTGAGTTAGAGTGTCTCTGATGCTTTTATAACAATAAACTTTATGTGGGTACAATTTCGTCTGTCCATTTTTCAAACGAATTTCCTTAAGCAATTCCGCTCCACAAGGTGTGCGGCGAAACAATTGACGGTGATTCGGAAAAGCAATGTGAGAACATGGTTTAGCAATGACACGCCCGAATCTTGTTGTTATGCAGTCTTGAAAACGGTATAGGGTGTCGCATTTCGGACAAACAACATACTTTGAATGCTTATCTTTAAAAGAAAGATAATTTTTCAAGAGTTTGAAGGAGCTCGGGAAAACCAATACTGCGGTTGGGAAAATGATTGGCGAAAGCTCACACAAAACCTGAAAAAATCGCTTTAAAAAAGGCGAGGAGAATATCAATGCCTCGGTCTGGTACAGAAAAGTATGCAGACCAAAAGCACACAAACAAGGCAATCCAGTTAATAAGGGTCACTCGGGAACTTGCTTCGACGGCAACGCTTATTTCTGCACTAGATTGTTCAAAATCTCTTTCTACGTCTTCGATATCAATATCCCAAGTTTCAACCAATCTCCTTCTTTCATTTCCTCTTATCTCTTCATGGTCAGATTCACTGTCCAACTTGTCATCCAAAAACACTTGATCTTCTTCCTCAAAGTTATTTATTCCGTCTCCTTTAAACATAAGCAAATACGATGTATTTTATTCATTCGGCATTGTATAACTGCAACATAGTATAAGATAAAGTCTGAAACCATTATAATACTAGAAAAAAAAAATGTCAGTAAAAAAAACCTCATGGGCTAAGGGACCGGTCATTATTTAAGTTGGGGGGGGGGGGGGGGAGAAAAAATTGGGGGGGGGGGGGCCTGAAATTTTTGCTAGTGAAAGTCTTGAAATTTAAAAATGACTTTTAGGGAAAATTTTTAAATTTTTTACTACAATCCATGGGGGGTTTTCGATAAACTTGGATGCCTTCAAAGGGGGGGCCTTGAAATTTTTTTGCGTCACTGACAATTTCTCCTCCACCCCCCCCCCCCCCCCCCCCCCCTACCTACAACTTAAATAATGACCGGTCCCTAAATGTATAATTTTGACCCAAATTTTGCTCTGAAAATAAATGATTTCCATTGAAAATAAAATATAAATTTCTAAGTCAGCAAAACAACAATTTATAATTCGTGAAAGAAAAATGATAAATCGAAAATAAAAAACCCAAGAGACATATTAAATAAATTACTTATAATTGTATTTCTCTAACTTGACAAACGTGTTTTGCCGGATACCATGCTATCTCAGGATGACCACAGTCATGAATTGATTTGGAGACGAAAATGTACAGCAATATCCATTTGAACATAGTAAATTCTTTTTGGCGTTTTAAATGAGTTATCTCTAGCTATGATTTTATAAACTCTTTGAATGAACCTTTCTGAATGAACACTGAGGTTTTAATGGCAACCATAAGCCGATTACTTAATAATGCACCCTTCTTAAAAGTAACGGTGAAAACGAGGCTAAGATAGAAATAGAAAAGAATCATTTGTACCTCTAACTTAATCTCGCTTCAATAACACTAATGCTTGGTAGTAAATCCAATAGGGGAGCTAGATCATGTGCAAATCAGCCGCTTGTTAAAGATTCAGTCTTTTATCTATGCAGTTTGACTTTATCATTTAAAGATTATATAATCTAATCATCAAATAAACGTATAACATCAATACCTTTTTGTGAAGTAGCTGGTAAGAATTCGTCACTTGATGGTTGGTTTGTATTTGGCACATCAGAGGAGTCTTGATCAGTTTGGTCCAAAACGTTTATCTCGCTGTAGTCATTAGAAGAAGTGTCGTTCTGGCCGTCAATCTCGTGAGTGAAAATACTATCATTTGAGTCTTCGTCGTCATTCCGCTGTAATTGCCATTGATTTGTTAAAGGATCATAAAATTCTTCTTTGTGACGGCAAAATACTCTGTAATGTAAATCTTCGTTACAATGAAAGCAATGATAACGCTTTGACATCGCAGAAGACATTTTGTTTTCCAGAACTATATAATTAAAAAGACGTTGTGTATCATTGGGATAATTACTCAAAATCCAAGCATTTTGAATGGCTAACAGCCATATTCCAGCGTAATAAAGTTCCACGTCCATCAACCACATGCCATTGGACAAAAGCACGCCGGATCTTTATTACCGCGCCCTTTTCCTTAGAGCTGTCACTGTTGGCGGCAGATAATGGTACGATGGTTTTAGAGCTAGAAGCTAATCAAGTTTATTGCAATGATATTTCGTGAATCTAGGCTTTAGAAAAAATTTCATAACTTTATAAAATGGAGCAAATAGCTTTAAGATAATAGATATATTACTTAACATGAATCCTGGATACAACTTCAGCATTTTTATAAGACAGTTATTCCTTTTTTTATTATTAGACTTCATTATATGAACGTATATGTCATCACAAGTCACGTGATACGCCGTGATAGATAGGGGGTAGATTTGTTCGGTGGATGTGCTTATTCGTTCATTCGCCTTTTGGTCACAAACAGGTAACAAACTCTGTCGGTCATCTAGTTTCTCGCACATTCTATATCTTTGCTTATAATAAATTGCGTTCATTCGTCGCGATCAAAAAATGGGAAGAACATCTACACCTTTACCAGGACGCCCAATGCCAATCCATTCTGTTACTGCAACTACCAGTACAAGCAGTACGAGTAGACATACTGAAAATGGCGCCAATTCTCAAAGGCTTAATATACTTATTCCCTCTGTCCCTGGTGGTAACGAGGATGTGCTAAGAGAACACAGAAATCGCCTATTGCAAGCAACAAGCGAGAATGAGAACGTTGACCCCGACAGCGAAAAAGAAGAAATTTCTTCAAATTTCGAAACGATTGTAAAACAGTTTAAAGAACTGCAAGAACAAAACCGCCAAATACTAGCCGCCTTAAAAGAAAGCCAGCAGAACAAGGACAACAGCAAGACCAAGATTACTGTCTCAAAGGCTGTTGCAGTAAGTAAAGTGGCAATATTTTAAAAAGCAAGCTATTTTTATTGATAATTTTACTGGGAATTCTTGGCGCGAAGAGTAGTTGGTATAATTATGCAGCGGTATAATTTATGCAATGCTAAAATTGGCGGGAAACCCGCCATGGCAGTGGTTAATGCTACCAAACTTTACTATTGATTTCCAATAACAAGACACTGAATGATAATGATAATTTCCTTTTTTGTAAAGGAATTGATTTGATTTCGATTTTTTTCCCAATATTATACAATCACAGCCATAAAAATAATGAAAACATTATTACTATGTCTAAGAATAACTTAAGGTACAGCTTATGATTTTAATGAATTATATTATGTTATTACAGTCTGAAGTACGCTTGGTAGCAAAGAAATTACGGGACAGGGAAGAAAACCCTCTTATATGGGATTTTACTAAAGCGTAAGTATAAAAATTTAATAAAAATGATCTTGTCTGAATCATCCATAGTTTCTTTCCATATTAAGTTTCCACTTACCACTCCAATATGGCATTTCCTAATTAGTTTCAGAGATGACGTCAACGAACAGATTAATAACGCAATAAGGGATAGAGTTCTGAATGTTCATAAGGATGTCTCTGCCGTCGAGTTAGAAGGTATTTATGTATTTTATATTACGAAGTGCGAAAGGCCTTATGCACCTATCAAAGTTAACCCGGGGGGGAGGGGTGAGGACAAAGGGTGGTGGTGGTCGGGGGGGGGGGAGGGGGTAACGAAATCCTTTTAGAAATATTCAAATGCCGAAGGGAGGGGAAGCAGTTTGAAATAAAATAACACGGAAAAAAAAAAACAAAAAAAAAACAAAAACAAAACAAAACAAAGCAAAAACAAATGGATGCTAAAGGAGTAATTGTCGGCCAAATGCCAAAATTTCTAACAAATTTTGTCTCAAGTTTTAATATATGGGTACTTGATATAATTTCAGCTGCCCTTAAAAGTCACTTTCTGACGAGAAGAAAGAGAAACAAAAGAGAGCGTTCAGGGGCCCTTGGAAGGCATCAAAAGATGCAGCGGAAAACACAAAGAAAACAAAATGTAAGTAAACTGAATTTGCAACGATTATGACTTTGTTTAATAAGAAACTTTGACTGACGGTGTTTTTTTTTTTCTTTTTTCTTTTAGCTCCTAAAATCCAGATCCAAGGCAGCGGACTTGTCAACCTCGCTATCGCCAGGGGACAAAGAGAAAGTCAAGGCAATTATGAAACTGGAGTATATGTCATCAGAGGAGTCGATGTCAGAGGCGGATGACCAGGCTGATGACGATACAGCGGACAGTGGCTCTGATAACGAAGGGGGCCCTACTAAGCAGAGTAAAGTTTTAATAAAACACCCTCTGCCATGGAGAAGCCCCCTAGCTAATCAGTTCATGGAAAGCATGGACCGAAAGGCAAAAAGGAGGCTGTCAGAGCGCAGTCTCACCATGCTTTTGAAGCGGAAAATCGGGGAGCCGTCAAGACGCCCAAGGCCATCTGGAGGTCCCGAATGGGCATTGAGAGCCTAAAGGTTTTTATCAAATCAAGGGCACTGGGACACCGAACGTGGTTGGGGTTTCTACGAGTTTTATGAATTAAATCTTGTGTCACTGTTCCTCCGTTCCTTTGGCCTGATTTCTAGGGTTTTCGTTCTTCTTTCGATTACTTGAACGTTATACTCGTTTACTTGAAGAAATCCAAAGGTCAAACGGTATAGCAGCGACTATCTAAGCCTATTGACCTTTGGATTTCTTAAAGTAAACAAGTATAATGTTCAAATAATCGAAAGAAGAAGGAAAACCCTAGAAATCAGGCCAAAGGAACGGAGGAACAGTGACACAAGATTTAATTCATAAAACTCGTAGAAACCCAACCACGTTCGGTGTCCTTAATTAAGTTTTTGCAGTTATAAATGAAGTGTACTACTACAGAATATCTAAAAAGAATCGTACATAAGCCACAGATCGATTGACAACTAAATATATTATGATCTCCTTTCACAAATTCTGTCACAAGATGAAACAAACACCTATAATTAATTTACAGAACTAGCATTTTCAATTAGTTGTAGTTAACAAATTGTTCATAGTTAATCAGTCGTCAAGAAAAGGAAATTCACAATAAAAATGTTTCAGTATGATTTATGTCTTTTTTCCTGCTTCTTAGTATAGGTTAGCTATGTTTAAAGTATGAGGTGGTTGTCACGACATATATCGTTTCTATTTTTTTTGGCCTGCCATAAGTGACAATAGCTGAAGACTGATAATATAGTTAAATTTAGCAAATATGATGAGCATAATTCAACTGAGCAAATATGGCTAAGACGCGCTGGTACATCTAAGGCATTAAGGGGGCATTAATCACATATACGGTCAGAGCATATCGCATGGTATATGTAAGGCATAAATCACATATACGGCCTGGAAAAATACAGGGTATATGTAAGGCATTAATCACATATACGACCTGGGCAAAGACAGGGTATACGTAAGGCATTAATCACATATACGGCCTGGGCAAACACAGGTTATATGTAAGGCATAAATCACATATACGACCTTGGAAAATACAGGGTATATGTAAGGCATAAATCACATATACGGCCTGGGAAAACACAGGGTATATGTAAGGCATAAATCACATATACGGCCTGGGCAAAGACAGGGTATATGTAAGGCATAAATCACATATACGGCCTGGGAAAATACAGGGTATATGTAAGGCATTAATCACATATACGGCCTGGGCAAAGACAGGGTAAATGTAAGGCATTAATCACATATACGGCCTGGGAAAATACAGGGTATATGTAAGGCATGAATCACATATACGGGCTGGGCAAATACGTGCACATATCAAATGAGCATTCACATTTACTACCGGGTAAATGTATGGATGATATGATATCTGCTATATATTTGCCGTTTGGGATTTTACTGGGCCATACGGACTTTGCCATCTGTGCCCATGGGATAAATGTGTAGGTACATATCATATACAGTCATTGGGCAAATATTGTCTACTATTAGTCAAATATGATATTTGCCCATATATTTGTCTATATGTTTGCCTACATGACAAATCCATTTTTTCGTCGAGTGAGCTCGTGTACATTCTTATTCTGATACGTCCATCCAATCCATCTCGTGTACATTCTTATTCTGATACGTCCATCCAATCCATCTCGTTACATTCTTATACTGATACATCCATCCAATCCCTCTCGTGTACATTCTTATTCTGATAGATCCATCCAATCCATCTCGTGTACATTCTTATTCTGATACGTCCATCCAATCCATCTCGTGTACATTCTTATTCTGATAGATCCATCCAATCCATCTCGTGTACATTCTTATTCTGATACGTCCATCCAATCCATCTCGTGTACATTCTTATTCTGATAGATCCATCCAATCCATCTCGTGTACATTCTTATTCTGATACGTCCATCCAATCCATCTCGTGTACATTCTTATTCTGATACGTCCATCCAATCCATCTCGTGTACATTCTTATTCTGATACGTCCATCCAATCCATCTCGTGTACATTCTTATTCTGATAGATCCATCCAATCCATCGGGTGTACATTCTTATTCTGATAGATCCATCCAATCCATCTCGTGTACATTCTTATTCTGATACGTCCATCCAATCCATCTGGTGTACATTCTTATTCTGATACATCCATGCAATCCATCTCGTGTACATTCTTATTCTGATACGTCCATCCAATCCATCTCGTGTACATTCTTATTCTGATAGATCCATCTAATCCATCTGGTGTACATTCTTATTCTGATACGTCCATCCAATCCATCTCGTGTACATTCTTATTCTGATAGATCCATCCAATCCATCTCGTGTACATTCTTATTCTGATACGTCCATCCAGTCCATCTGGTGTACATTCTTATTCTGATAGATCCATCCAATCCATCTGGTGTACATTCTTATTCTGATAGATCCATCCAATCCATCTCGTGTACATTCTTATTCTGATACGTCCATCCAATCCAACTCGTGTACATTCTTATTCTGATACGTCCATCCAATCCATCTCGTGTACATTCTTATTCTGATACGTCCATCCAATCCATCTGGTGTACATTCTTATACTGATACATCCATCCAATCCATCTGGTGTACATTCTTATTCTGATAGATCCATCCAATCCATCTCGTGTACATTCTTATTCTGATACGTCCATCCAATCCATCTCGTGTACATTCTTATTCTGATACGTCCATCCAATCCATCTCGTTACATTCTTATACTGATACATCCATCCAATCCCTCTCGTGTACATTCTTATTCTGATAGATCCATCCAATCCATCTCGTGTACATTCTTATTCTGATACGTCCATCCAATCCATCTCGTGTACATTCTTATTCTGATAGATCCATCCAATCCATCTCGTGTACATTCTTATTCTGATACGTCCATCCAATCCATCTCGTGTACATTCTTATTCTGATAGATCCATCCAATCCATCTGGTGTACATTCTTATTCTGATACGTCCATCCAATCCATCTCGTGTACATTCTTATTCTGATACGTCCATCCAATCCATCTCGTGTACATTCTTATACTGATACGTCCATCCAATCCATCTCGTGTACATTCTTATTCTGATAGATCCATCCAATCCATCTCGTGTACATTCTTATTCTGATAGATCCATCCAATCCATCTCGTGTACATTCTTATTCTGATAGATCCATCCAATCCATCTCGTGTACATTCTTATTCTGATACGTCCATCCAATCCATCTCGTGTACATTCTTATTCTGATAGATCCATCCAATCCATCTGGTGTACATTCTTATACTGATACATCCATCCAATCCATCTCGTGTACATTCTTATTCTGATACGTCCACCCAATCCATCTCGCATCGTATGAAAGTATCCAAATTTGTTATTTGATAATGCCGACAAACGTATGACAATATTGAATATATAGTGAGTGAAATGAAGCAAAGTTTAAAAAAATAAAATAAGATAAAAAATTTAAAAAAGAACTTCTGTGGACACAGTGCGATTTGAACTAAAGTCAGAAATTCCAAAAAAAAAAAAAAAAAAAAAAAAAAAAAAAAAAAAAAGAAAAGAAAAGATAAAAAAAAGAAAGAAAAATCGACTCCACTTTGCCATACCCCCGAGACATCCGCAGAGCTGAGGCGGCGTATGGACTTCGGACCTGACGGCGATTAAATCCTTCTGCCCTTGGGTGTACGAATTACGCAAGAAAATGTTCTAGCCGAAGCATCAGGGGAGAGACCAGCCGGCCCCCAGACCATATCGGCTAATCCCTTGCATCTCTGCCACGCACGGAATCGGTTGAAAATATAATGTTAAAAAGTCTAGTCTATTCGGTGCATTATTTTCACGGCTAATGTTATGTTAATTTTTTGGAACCGTGGCTCAGTGGAAAACACTTGGGCTTGGAAGACACTGAGTCAAGCCCGGTTGGGGGAGGTTAGTACCTGGATGGGTGACCTACACATTATACCTGCTCGAAGTTTTGTTAACGTATATTTTTATTATTATTAATATTTTTTCGTTTTAAGAATAATACAAACTTTGATTGGAATTCATCATAGTGTACCCGCTTCCTCTGTCTACCAGTCCCAGTCTCAAGGTGGCAGATTAGCACCTAGTCTCCCATCGTTTCTTAGTGTGATGGTAATAACCGCTGACCCAATCATTTGCTTATCCCGTTTTTCGGATATACGAATTGTGGTTGTCAAGACATTCGTTAATACGGGATCCAATCAGAGCCAGATTACTGCTTATCCAATCAGATTGCTTGATCATAGTACTTTCGATCTCTGACTCGTGGAACGCCAAGTAAAGTTTACATCGGAAGTGCCGTATAGTAGTATTAACGTGTTAGTCCCCGCCTCTCTCCGATCTACATACCTCCCGGGGTTTTATTCCTTGTATCCGGGTCATACGTAAGATATTTTTGATTTTCCCCTGGTTATCACGCTATTTCTTTCTCGAACAAACATGGAGGCTTTTAAATTTCAATTCGATCGTAAAGTAAGGACCACAGCAAGTGCATGTAAAACGAGTATGCTATTTGAATTAAAAACAAGTTCATTAAAGCATTGAACACTTTTTGTTTATAGTATGCGGAACAATAGCCAGTATATGTACGGTGAAGACGTTTTGCCAAAAGTCTTTTAATACGATAACAAATACTCATCAGAGGTAAATAAGACTTGTGCGAAAGTTTTTGGTGTTAACTTTGTTGCGCACGAGTTTGCCTCAGGTCGATGTGTTACCTTGGAGTAGCAGTTAAATTAACATTGTTATAGTAGAGCTATGGCAACACAGAAGATTGTATTCATGTAATGGCGACATTGTGGTTAAGATGGTTGACGAGTGGTTACGAGAGTAATTCCTTGTCTAGAACAAAGATACAAGATTATACTCTTGGCTACTGCACATGCACACTAACACTAGAAGATTTGCACTCTCTTCAAAAGGTACGAAATGGACGCATTGATATTTGCTGCCTTTTTGGGTTGCTTTGAAGACGCTATTCTTAATAACCAAGTAGTGTTGTTCGTCTGTACTGCACATGGCTCATAACATGCATCTTTTCTTGCCAGATGGCTTGTAATTCTCAAGTGTGTTAATAAGTTTGAGTTTTAAAAAGCGATCGCTTACGCATTGTGTGGTGTCGCCAGTTGGGGCCAGTGAGTTCGGTTAACCACAAGTCGTCAAACGTATCCATTCATAGAAGTCTTAAAGCTTCTTAAGATGAACATCTAACCAAACTAGATGTACTTGTAGCAAATATTCTGTACGTTGCGAGAGAAACTTCTTCAGGAAATGCCAAACAAATCAGAAGCATTTTGATTGTAAGAAGTCCTATTTGTGCGTTGCTCATGAAGCTGTTTCGTTTGCCTTTTCTTCTATTGTTTTGTGTTGCGTTGTTTGGAAGAATACGGCGCCAAAATCCCTAGAGCAGATATCAGTATCATTACTAAATGTAAAAACAACTGATAAAGATGAATTGAATTATGAGACAAGCCCTGTCGAATGGAGCTAATGGAGCTAATAATTTCTTGTCATAAAAAAAAAGCAATGAAATGCATTTGCAGTCCAAGACAAAATCTTATTTCTTCCTAACTTTCTTCAACTAACTAACGTCACCAACTGCGCATCAGCGTTAAACGAGACCCCTCTTTTCTCATAACACAACACAACAACCTGAATGACAAGCAAAGAACTCGATATTTTTAGCTGTACAGATACCAAGCCACAGTAGAACGGCGCCAGAATGCGACCACAGGCTCATTGTGTGTTTACATATAGAGAATGATACACCATAAGATGAACATTTTGTATTAAGTACTTTGAAGTTCAATCATGGAATTAAGATTCAAGATAATGAGTACAATGTTAAACCGCAAAGAAGAGTGTCATATTGGATGATATTTTTAGTTCTTTAGAAGAATGATTAAAACTTATGCAAAGAAAACCAAATATGAATCCATTAACATCAAATACCGCAAAAGTTTTTTTCCCTTTTGTACAAGATTTGGAACTTCGGTCTGTTGAGGGAGAAGTTATGCTATCGTACTAAAAGTATAATTGGATACTGTGATGGAAAATTTACAAACCGCAAAATGGAGTTTGTTCTTTAAGCACGTGAGATACTTGTCAGTGAAATGATAATGAACGTATATAGCTAACAATCCTGGCTCTTCTTGTCATTAAAAAATACTAGTTCGTTTAAGAGCGTAGAGTTTTAGTGGAAAAATATTAAAGCAAAACTTCTTGTTTAGTTTGAAAAACCAAAAACGAGCGGATATATGTTTTGTCATTTGTCTTCTGAGCTTGCTGCGGTAACAAGGACGATGCATTGCACGGGGGTAACAGACCAAGTCGTGTAATATAACTGCGCATTGGACGGGAGTAACAGACCAAGTCGTGAAATATAACTGCGCATTGGACGGGAGTAACAGACCAAGTCGTGTAATATAACTGCGCATTGCAGGAGGGGGGGGGGGGGGGGTAACAGACCAAGTCGTGTTATATAACTGCGCATTGCACGGGGGTAACTCACTAAGTCGTGTTATATAACTGCGCATTGCACAGGGGTAACTCACCAAGTCGTGTTATATAACTGCGCATTGCACGGCGGTAACGCACCAAGCCGTGTAATATTACTGTGCATTGCACGGCGGTAACAGACCAAGTTTGATCGCGCAGAAAAACAGTAAAAAAACCCTGATCGATGTCTTTTGTGTTGTAACCCTATATAGTGTAGCACTAACCATGTATATTGCATGGTACCAGCGCGCTGTCATTGGTGATGCGCAGGCTATAAATTTTCAAAGTGAATAAAAAGAATAATTTCTTGCATTGTAATTGGTTGGACGGATGTGGGCATGCTGTTGGCTTTACCGTGCCGTGTCTGAGTCTGATTGGATAAGAAGTGATCTACAGACTGCGTGATTGGATTAACGGACTTTGCCATGCTGTTGGATAAGGCAAGGCTCACGACTCATACGAAATTTATACATTCATCTTTCAGATCTGCGCTCACCAAGAACGCATTGGTAACCCTTTACAGACCTGTCCAACAAATGCAATAGAGTCTCACGAAGTGTCCAGCTGCGCTCTATGTGAAAGCATGCGCACTAGCCGACAACGCTTTCCCCCGACTTGTCTACTCAGTGTTAAAACTGTTCAATAAACTTCTTAAGATTTATCCAGTGGATTCAATTGGTTCATCAAAGAAAGCTCTCTAGTCTATTCGTTCCTCATAAAGTGTCCGGCAACTCGGCGACGGAGGATATCCCAATAAGCTCTTAGAAGATTAGCCCGAATCAGGAAATATCGTTTGTGTAAATACTGTGGAGTTAGAGATATCAGCTGAGTCTACCGCGATTACAAAAACGACGGGGGAAAATAAGACAACAAAAAGAAAAAAAAAATTAGATCTTAATTCAATTTCTAACGCGCCCCAGTCCCTACAATTATTGCCTACTGTGCCAGCGCAAAAGCAGAAAATTTAGAAGCAATATTTTTATAGAATTTTTTGTACAAGTTTTTAATTTGAGTTTTGAAGAAAAAGTGCAGGAAAAATGCCGAATGGAAGAGTTTCGAAAAGCCTGGATAAATATTCCATTGTTTCAGTGTTTGGTCCAAGGATGCCTAAAAGAAAGCGGCTCGAATCTTATGACTTAAGTGAGTTTGACGTAATGGTATTGACACAGGTTGAAGAGTCAGTCAATAACGCTGATTGTTTGACGAAGGGTAATCAATTAAAATGGAAGATATCTCCAAGGAAGGTAATGAATGTAATAAGACAGAAAATGAAGCGAAACTATAGACCTTAAGTGAGTCGATTGTGTCGTTAGTTAGCCTTCGGTGTTGAGAGCATGTTTTGGATTGTATGACTTTAATGGACTCAGTAAATTCTTGTTCGCTAAAATGGAACTTGAACAAAGAGTACAATGAGTGAAAATGAGATAGAAACTGAAATAAGAACTCGTACAATGAAAATGAAGGGGAAAATGGAGAAATAACTAACAAAGGCAGGGGAAAATCCACGTCTGGTCATAAGTGAATTTTTCTCATCACGTAAAAAGTAAAAATAACGCAAATGATTGTAAAGTCAAGTCATAAAGGCGCCAAAGAAAGGGATATTAATAGACAATAAAGAATGGTAACGAAAAATGTAATATGCCTAATTCTGAGTAAAATATAAATTTCTTCGTAGAAGAACCGCACTCGGTTAATCTAATGCTTTGTGATTGTATTTTCTAAGCATTTTCTACATTGTACAGTTTCAATATTCACCGTTCTTTGATCAGGTCCAGTGTTGACACAATCGAGTGCCTCAAGAAAACCCATCTTTTCATTTTGACACAGGTCGCTAATGGTGGCAGAATGTGAAGGATATCAAATATAATACTCAAGTATATTTTTGGACCGTTTTACACACGTTTTTCAGTCCTAAGAATTCAAATTGACAACCTAGATGAATAATTTTCGCATGAAATTCTAATTTTCTTGTCAAACGTTTTTGGTCTGAAATGATAAATACTATAATATAGTTATACCCGATTCGCGAGAACAGTTTAAAAAAAATTGTTTTTCAATTGGAAAGAAAAGAAAACGAAAGCTCTGATACATGGAATACATTACTGATCAAGAGGAAAGCCATTACTGAATTTTATTTGCAGATAAACGTTAAGAAAAAGTATACGTATTTTGTATTTATACAGAAAGGCAGTACTTTCGCATTATTTAAAGACTATATTAGTTTTACAAAGATTTTTAGCTTAGTCTTGTGGCTTCTAAAACACTTGTAATGATTTATGACTAGGACGTCGAACTACTTTTCGCTCAATATGCAGAAATACTGATTTATTCATAGGACAAACATTTTCATGAAAAAGCCAGCAAAAATTCCCGAAATTTGAGAAAAGAAAATTCTAATTAATTGAACTAAGATGAAAGCACTATGTAACTAAATCTTTTTCAAAATCAACTGCACAATTTTTATTTGTTAATGTGATTTTATTGATCAAGGGAATGAGAACGACCATTATTAAGCTAAGTGCTTTTGAACTCGAAAAAGAAAAGGAAAAAACCCCAGTTTAGTGTGCGCCGGAACACGTCGACTGCATCGATTTTTGGAACTTTAATTTGGATTGTCTGACAATAATTTGGCATGCGTTTGCTTGTCTTTCAAAGCGGGCGCCATTCTCAAAGGGGATGAATGGAAGAGAGATCATTAACTACTACAATGAAATAGAAATAAAGTTCTTGAGCAAACTTAAAGCTCTTAAGATAATTAAGTAATTTGGCTTGAGACAAATGACAAATGGCTGAGGAGAAAACCGATGAAAATGGTGTCGATCGTAGGTGGATAAAAATTATAAATCTATCCTTCGTAGTACCTAAACATCGATTAAACATTTAACGAGAAAAATGATAATAAAAGAGCTTCACTTTTTGTTCAGTGTCCTTTTTTATTACAATGTCAACTGTAATATTCAAATTAAATGTAGAATAGGTAAAAAATCTTTTACACTTTTTTCCAGAGTACTTCATCAGCATGTCTTCGTGTTTATAAGCTCGGCTTTAGAGTACAATTTACACGGTTTAATCGAGTTGAATTTAAAAAGGAATTTAAAGTAGATGTTTGGGATTTATGTGAATGTTTTTATTCAGGATATGAGTGTCAGTTAAGGTTGTGTTTGTTCTGTGAGTATAGAGTTAACATGATAGCGACACGTTTTAAGTTACTGGATCTTCACACCAAACAGACTGTCAAAACTGCTGGCCGCACACATCGAAATAACTAACCACACTTTCACTGTAAAAAGATACTTTCACTTAAAAAACCATCATCTCGTAAAGAAAAAGATTCCTATTTAAAATTGTATGAAGAAGTGGAAAACAATTGCCGACTTGCGCGCTCAGTTTTATTGGACATTTTGTGAAGAAATAGAACCGGAATCGGAAAAAAATAGAATCTTAACTCTTTTCAGTCTCTCTTAGTCAAAAAGCTTAATAAATCGTAGTGTTTTAATGTCTCAAAGTAACTGTTTATGTTCAGTAAACACTTGCAATTCAATCGTAAAATGGACTTTGAAGAAGCATTTACAACAACGCCCCAAATCTACCTAAAAGTAGATAGAGAAAAGAACTTCTTTCCAGAAATGATTTTGAGATTTCGAGACGCTTGCACGTTCATATTCAGTTCTTCTAAATTATAGCGTTCGTATTTGCATCAGTTTTTTGTATTCTTTAACGCACTTTTTTCTGTATTTTTTCCTATTTTTATAATATCTTCAGTGTCTTTATCGCTCTTATTCGATTCTTCCTTTCCTGTTTCCTTTTTCCATTTCATTCTTCTATTTTGAAACCACGTTTTAACCTGTGTTTCGTTTAATCCTAAAGTCTGTGCAAGCTTTCCTCGGCTTGTTGTATCCAAGTACTTCTGCTCAAAGAATGTTTTCTCCAGCACGCGCAGTTGTAAGTCTGTAAAGACTGTTCTTGATTTTCGACAGCGTCTTCCACTAGGGGTTCGTAATGTTGGCTTGACGCGAAAATACACGGGGAGTCGTCTGATCACTTCTGGGCTGGGATCTTCACCAAAAAATGAAACAAAAGAAAAAATTATAATTCAACCCTCTCAAAAAGTAGCGATTCACAAGGGTGTAGAGAACAATCACAAGGGGTTACATTTAAAACACAATTCACATTTTTATGTTAAGTAATCTATTAATCAAAGCGAGTAAGTTCTTTTTGTGTGAATCAAGGTTCATGTTGGTTCTCGTTCTACTCAAACGTGTTTCACAACATTGATGTCAGATGTTTTTTTCCAAAGGTTTGACAAGGGTTTCATTGAAGTGTTGTCGTGTTCCCTTTTGTTCGGTGAGATGTGTTTGTTTATAATGCGATTTTGAATTTATTTGAAGCGATTGTTGGTGATGCGAGTAAAACGATACGCCAAACAGGTGAAACTAGAGATCGCTAAGCACATGTTCCACCAAGATTTCAAGCTTTTCTCTTCTCAACGACATCGAGTCTAAGTACTCCTTTTGATCGCACACTTCAGTGCTACATCGGCTGATTTGATCTCACAAACCTCGTAATCTTTAAACCGAGACTCCATGGCCAATTCACAGGCCCGCCCGAAGGGACTTACAAAGCATTGATACGATACTAGCGATAAAGCCTGTTATCTATTCACTCAACAAAAAGGGTAAAATATTTGTTTTTTGATTTCAAAAATATCCCTTGATATGACTCAATCTTTGCGGAGTTGAGCTAAGATCTTTGATTTATTCCTTTACAATAACTATAAAGTTAAGTTGAATAGGAATAAAGAGACGCAATCGAGAGCATTGTAATAGTCCTTTCAGTCGGTAAGTGGACCTATTTTCCTGGCTCGTTTGTATAAATGGACTCAATCTGATAAGGCAACATGCTCACAACCGAGAATGAAGGGCGCCATGCGATCAAATGAATCACAATACCATCCAAATCAAATCTACCAAATCTTTTGCCAATATCATGCAAGTATATATAGGTATAATAGTTTCCGATAAAGATAGATGCTAGAGAATAACCCTGCTTAGGTTATGAGTTCTTTTGTGTATTTTATTAGAGCCTTGTAGTGGAACCTCAAGAAAATTGTTTATAAATTGGCCACTAGTTCCGGTGATTAAGGATATAAATGACTAAACATAGACTAGATGTCCCTCTAATGCACTGAATCTCTTTTCTAAATCTCATAATCGAGCGAATTCTTCACGTGGAATCGTTCAAACCATGATCTCCCACATAAGCCTATTTTCTTCTAAGAATTTGATTTTGGGGACTCGAAACTTGTGGTCGTAGATTGATTTAAGGATCTTAAAAGGCCAATGCATTGTTTTTAGTTGTATGCCATTGTGGTTCTTAATAGCCATAAGCGCTCTTGAAATTGGAGTCAACATGACGGCTAAAAACGATGAGCAGAGGCAGGGTACATGAAAGATTGTGCCCAAAGCAGCGCACAGATTTGCCCCCAAGGTATCGACCTCACATTAAGCACTCGTTAAACTAAAATTTAATTTGAAAAGGCCAATAACACTTTCATTCATCGACCAAGAAAATCACTTATTAAATTAGCAAGTACTCTTGATAGTGGCTGACTTGATGTATTGCAAGCTAAATACACTTACTATAAACAAAGAGAACCAGCGTAGCCAAAGTGGCAACGAACATCAGCAGCGGAAGAGGCGAGTGAGGTGTCAAAAGCATTTGAAAACTGTGTTGAGATGGAAGTGAAGACGCTTATTAAAGATCGACTTAGATGTTCGCCTTGCGCGCCTAGTCCCAAATCCAGCAATTCCTAGCTACGCTCATTTTTTATTTGTCTTTTCCCAAAAGAAAAATATAAATCTAGTTGGCAGGGAACGTCAATGAAAACTGCTTTTTAAAGTGTTGTCGTAGATTGCTGTGCAAACTTGTCTACCTTACCTTGATAAACTGGAGTTTCATCTCGGCTTCTCGATAGTATAGACTGCATACTAAAAGCCAATGAATCCGAGCTCGACACGGACGGAGTAGGATCCGTGAAGATGGTTGGACGAGGTGGGATCATACAAGAAGGACGTGGATCCAACAGATTTTCAATCAGGAAGGATGATGGACGGTTGGGCTGGTATGGCGTTCGTGGGATCATCGCGTTATGCGGCGCGAAGAACCTCGGCTGTTGTGGATGATAGTACAAGAGAGAGTCTTGGTAAAACATGTTGAATCACCGAATCTCCTGTGTCCGATACTGTATTGGTATATTCTATATGTTCGCGCTCTTCCAGATGTGTTGGGTCAGTGTCTATAGTCAGATGAGTAATGCCAGTGAGGCAGATGGCGTTGCTTATTTGTACGTATTGTTCAAGGCGAAACCACTCACTGGATGGCGACCGCGTGATCGACAAGTAAAGTGACATTTGAAGGGCTTCTCTTGTTTGGAATACATATACAAGGCTTATTAGTCCTAATTCCTAAAGCCCAAAAATACCTTGTAAAAGGAAACACATCCACAAAGCTGTCTGAAAAATGATTGTTTTCGAATCAGTGCTGGATTTTTGGATTTCTTTGCCTAATCCTGGTGGATATTTTTCATCCCAACCAAAAGTTGCTCCCAAATGAACTGTGTTCATTATTCAATTAGTAGATATTATTACTCGAATAGGTGTCAATTATCGTCATTATCGTCAGATAATCGAAATAGGAATTCAATTAACTATTAAAACACAAAATAGAGCAAGTCAGAGATAAGCATTAGCCTTTGTCGGTAGTGTTGTTGCCAGACTTAGGTAGATAATAGTAACATTGACAATCGCTATCCCAAAGGGAACAAACAACACTCCCATTAAATGTTTCCATGGACATTAAATAGCTTTGTTGTTCTCACCGATTGAACTAGTCTACCTATCCAAGCGGGTTTCCTTCAAACCTTTCCTTGAACACACGGCAATTATTGATCTCAAATGTAAGTATACTTTCAAGGAGTAAAATTTACTTGTCTTAAGTAAATAGATCTAGTCTCGTTACCCGAAGACAAAGGCATTCCATTTTGACTGCCAACGAGTTGAGTTGTGCGCGCTTTTATTTATTTTACAAAGAAAAGGTTTAGTACCCAATCAAATGTACCGCCGAAGGTAAAGCGCAACCCCATCCATTACCATTTTGTCAGTCAATTACTCGAATGACAAAAAAATCACTCACTCTTATTCTGCTAATGAATAACTTAAATCCGAGATCCACGTTGTGATGGATTTTTGACGGTTTCTCGTAACACAATAATTTGTATCAAACACAAGACGGATAATAAAGATTTCTCACAAGATATTAAATCAGAGTGCATGGTTCTCAAATAATTGTTGATTATTTTGAGTTTTTTTGTTGGCTTGGGATACGCGTGATAAGGGCTGTTGATAGTCGTGAGGGCGCCATCCAAGAACACCGAGATTTCCATTGAAGACGTACTGGAACCTCGATAGCAAAATAAAGTCTCAACTCAGGGGCCTTCAACAAGGGCTCCTAGGTGTCTCGCATCGCATACAAAATAATGGTTAAGTAAAGCACACGGTATAATACACAATTAGGAATCTTTGTTCCAATGTTTTTCCTGCCGAAAACGCCCCAAATCAGCCCAAACATCTTCTTTATCGTCCATTAAAGACACGAGCTGATTGGTATTATTGATAGGTTTTGCTGAGGTACTCACCAATTAGTTTTGCGTATCATCACAGTTTATTTTGTAATTATAGTATTTTTGTGTACGTGGGCCGGCTAGATTGCTTTAGCATCGGGTTCGTCTCAAAGCAGAACGGCTATCTTTAAGATATGTAGCTTACAAAGCATTTTTATTAGGATATGATCATCGGTAATAGATTGACAAATTACTTAGCGATAGTAAAGTGAGTGATCATGGATCACTAAGGGTCGAGTTTCTCAGCCATAAGACCTAAGTATCGATCGTAGAACTGAAGGGCCTCAAAGCATGTAACGGCCAATATATTGGACTGCTTCGAGTGGATACCCTCAAAGCTGTTTAGCTAGTCGATGACAAGGTCTGCAATACGCGCTGCGCGCAATAGACGCAGAGAAAACAGTAAACGGAAGTTGGGAGTCTTGCGTTGACGTATTCAAATGTCAATCACAAATAAACCCTAAGAGACCACCAGAGGGCAGATTTTAGCATCAGAGAGATAATAAGCCAAAATATGAAATCTAACCCAAAATAAATCTGCCTGGATCTTCTAACAAAATTGTTGAATATCCAAATGGAAATTTCTTAAGTAAAAACAACAGGTCTGTCAGCCTTGAAACTCTATACGTCTCTATTGTCATGGCTGGTGGCAGAGGAGGTTGATTCAGCTTTACTCAAGACAGAGTGAAAATACAATTCAATGTTAGTAGAACTAATCCTAGAGATTAATATTACAAATTAGTTAATCTGTGTTTGCTCTCCGGGGTAGCCCTGCCATCTCAGTCCTTATGTTGTTC
This sequence comes from Actinia tenebrosa, assembly GCF_029948245.1. Classification (NCBI taxonomy): domain Eukaryota; kingdom Metazoa; phylum Cnidaria; class Anthozoa; order Actiniaria; family Actiniidae; genus Actinia; species Actinia tenebrosa. The sequence continues at coordinate 13,664,540 of NW_028292578.1, forward strand.
TGATGTTTAGCTCTAAATTCCAGCCGTTGCTGACGGACCAACGTTGCGTTTGAAGTTTACACTCTCTATTGCAGAGATTTAAGGACTTAATTAGGCTTACATGTACGCTTAAAAACCTACAAAAAAGAAATAAAAGGATGCGTAAAAAATCTTTAGACTTTATGAAGTTGTGTTCGTAACCAAACTTGTCATTTGAGGAAATGATGCCTCAAAAAGAAACTCAAATATAAGTAGAAAGTGTACCAAATGTATTGCTTGACATCTGGATTTGCAATTTCGTAGCCACGCCATTAAAAAAGCAAGCTAACTCCGAAAATATTTAGTTTGTAGGAAGAACAAGCGACAGGCTGAGTAGAGTTGTACAAGGTGTTGAAGTCTTTTCCGGGTCACGGCAACCAAACACGCTGCAGGACAGAAAAATATAAATATGTGTATTCATTAGTTTTTCACGTCTGTGGCTGCTAAAACCGCGACAATGCGATAATAGAGTTATGAATAAGTCTACCAGATATGTTACTGGGTCAGTCTAGATGTCATCAAACAAAAACCAATCTTATCAACACTACTAATGTGACTTAAATTTGCCGATCGTTTTCGATTCTTTTAGATGGAATTATCGTAACAGGAACTAGAGTAGTGCATGTACTGTTTGCGGATAACGTTCATTAAAATGTTGCCCGTTCAAATTTTTTTATGACAATCGAGAATTCGTTTTATGTTGCGTTGGTCGTAGACTGAATCATGATACTTGAAGCATTGTTCTATGGCGGTGAGATGAGTATTATTTTTAAAGATGACAACAATCATATGCTGATGTAACTTGGAATGTTCTTGTCAAACGATTGACCTTCCATTAACCCACATCCATTGGAACACGTGTAGGCACACGGTCCTGCCTATACCCAAGCAAAGACTCTGACCAGTCACTCCACAGCATTTTAAACTTCTCACAGACAAACTATTTTAGTTTGCATAGAAAAGATAATCAAAAGATTATTAGTTATAGCTAAGCATTTATCCAGTTCGGTAATCATGTTGTCTTTTGTGATGGTGTGAGGCGTACATACCCCCCAGGAAGGGGAAAGTAACAATGTACAAAAGTAATAATGATCGGATCCTCGTAACTATTAGTTGCCAGTTGATTTTCAAGTGGTTATTATCGTGGCGTCTAGGAGGGATGATACGGTTAGGATGTTTCAAGGCAGATCAAGGAAGTCCCAACGACATCAGCGCCTGCAGGAATGGAAAGTGACGCGCGAGTGCGGTGTGCGTCGCTGATTCTCACCAATGCGAGCCGCGGGTTCGACACCCCGGCTCCGGTTTAGTGAGTTGAGTAGTTGCTTGCTGGTTCTTTCCTGTGCTTCGAGGGTTTTCCGGGTTCTCCGATTTTCTTTCCTCCGGAAAAATCAACTTCTAACTCCCAATTCAATCTGGTGCCGAGTGCTTTATTCAAGAGCCCATTGCATCAATCCCTGCATGATCGACGTAAAATAAAATTGCATTTTACTTGTGATATGAGAATGCGTCAGGTAGTATTAACGGTGATAGGACGTTAATAAGATGGTGATGATGGTGTTATTGACTGTACAACGATAGTGATCTAACGTAACGTATGATGATGATGATGGCGATGTTGGTGACGACGACGACGACGATGATGATAGTGAGTGATGGTATTAAATAATGCTGATGATAGAAAATGGTGATGATGATGATGATGATGACGTTAGTGATGATCATGATCATGAAGGTGAATAAGAACTAGACACGACATCTGAAAACCTAAACGACAGGCAATTTTCAATTGTCGACGAATTCTTATATCAAAGTGATGTTTCTTCGTGGAGAAACTTCAAGCGATTCCCCTCAACTTGATAGATTTGTCTTTTCTCGGCACGTAATGCGAACGACTCATTCTTTGGCATTCAGCCGCACAGCTCTACGGAGGGGGAAAAACCTCTGCTTACAGGGTAATAAAACTCGTTCGCTCGAATTCTGAACCTTTGCTCTACTCAGCGGCAATGAGCGCATGCGCTTTATAGCTATATATTTGTTATCTGAAAGATAAAGGCGCAATTACACGGAGCAATTTTTTCTACAACTTGTCTCGCAATAGCGTTGCGACACGAGCTGCAAGAGCGTTTACACGGTGCAACGGACATGACGGAAACGAGGCGTTGCCTAAAGTAGAAACGAATTCTATTCTAATTTTCGCCTAGTCTCCCCTACAGCCGCTTTCAGTGTCGTCACGACTGCTGCAAATTGTCTCACAGCATTTTTACAAATTGGGCTGCAGGTTACACGCTGCGATGCTCCCTGCAACTTGTCTTGCAACGCCGTTGCCAGATAAGTTGCAGAGAAAATAGCTCCGCGTAATCGCGTCTTAAACGGCAAAATGACATCCTCGGGCATTCCACAGGAAGCCCAAAGTATTAAGAAGATGGCGCTGATCATGATGGTCAGATGATCAGTGGAAAATAAACGGGACTTGCCAACAGGTAGATACCGTGTTAATTATGATATTACAGACATAAACAACAATAATAATCAGCTTAAAAGGATAATGAAACCACCAAAGATAAAAGTAATGTTGATAACCTCAGTACTAGACTAGATAACCTATGATGATCGCTCTATTATAGGATTCGTTCCATGCTATATAGCACGATATAGCTCAATATAGAACCCCTTGAGGTCAAATGGTTCTTCAAAAAACCTTAAAGCTTCATTATATTAGTAATAACATCTTCAGAACAAACGCAATCCCATTGGTCCGTTATGCAGAAGTAGTCTATTATAGGATTCGTTCCATACTACGGATTTAGTGCAGGGGGTCTAAGACAGAATTGTTCTTGACAGAACGGAATGGAAAACAGGCAGGGTAAAAATCCGCTGCTCAGAGACTCAGCAAAGTGTGGTACTGGGTCTACTGTCTACTCAAAGGGGCGTTACCCATTCCCCGTGAGCCAATCCACGTGAGCCAAATACGTGACTAATCGAAAATAATAGAAACAATTAAGTAACAGCGATAATAATATGTGGAAAATCACGTGGCGGGGGAAAAACAGAACCTATCCCATTTGATATTTCCCCTCTCGATAAAATTGATTGATGAATTAAATTACCTGATTGATTGAACTATTACTGGGAAACAGGTTTCCCATTAGGCAATAATCATCATGGCAAACCATTTCAATGTTATGGCATGTCGTACCATATACGTGCTGTAAGTTAGAATCGTATGTTTCCCACTCGTATGATAACCGTTCTTATGGGAAGCCATTTCAATGTTACGGCATATACCGTGTACGTGCTGTAAGTCAGTACCGTATATGTTTCCCAATCGTACGATAACCATTCTTATGGGAAGCCATTTCAATGTTACGGCATATACCGTGTACGTGCTGTAAGTCAGTACCGTATATGTTTCCCACTCGTACGATAACCATTCTTATGGGAAGCCATTTCAATGTTACGGCATATAACGTGTACGTGCTGTAAGTCAGTACCGTATATGTTTCCCGATAAGCCAAAGTGCTTTTATTAATTCCCGAAGTCGTACTTGACCACCACAGTCCATAAATGTTGGTTTCTATGTGATTAAACATGACACAACACCAAACCCAATAAGTGCTATTTGACAAGAACTGTCCGAGATTGCACATGTATTGAAACAGCGAATATAAAAAAAAGTCATCTCGAGTAAAACGAAAATTCCAAAGTTATTGCTTCCTGGAGTAAAAAACACTTGAAAGAGCTTCAAAAGCTATAGAGACTGCTATATTTCATGTTATATTAGACGTTTATGTTATGAAGAGGGATTATAGTAAGCACCACTCGAAACTCCACGGGTGAGATGGAAGAATAGCTAAGCGAAAAGAAATAAATAATCTATGAGAAGGAAATAGAATTGGGTCAACATTTACTTTAATTTATTTTCCCAATAATTATTAATGACCTGCAAAAGAAAGTTTCAAGTCTTTGAAGAGTGTCTTGTCCTCTATCGATCCACCTTATAAACTGTTTTGATAACCTTGAAATTTTCGCTACTCCGAAACAGCCTCTGCATCTTTAGATCAAACATGTCAGGGCACACAGCTAACTCACGGCTGGAATTGGAATTTAACGTGTTAGGGTTTTGCGGAGAGAAGAATACCTGGAGAAAAACCTTTGAATCAAAGGAGATACCCAACAAACTTTTTTTAAAAACTTGGTTAGGGTTGAGTTCAGTTTTTAGTGCTGGAACCCCCACCCACCGGTCACATGACATAGTTCTGACGTCATACGAGAAAGTTCTCTGGACTAGCTGCGACAGGCTTCTACACTTTACAGCCTCTAGTAAGCGACCAGGTATTGAAAAACAGACAGATGGTCGGCTTATGGAGGTCATATCATGAAAAATGATTCTTTGTAAAAAAGCTCAAAATCGAACATCTTTTTCAAGAGGAACAATAATGAAAAGGTTAGGCAAGGGTTTAGTGTGGAAATTCAGAATGGCTCCCAATAAAAACACATGGATACCAGATGTGCAGGAACGAAAGAAGAACAGACGGGGTTGAACAAACACAGCAGTCAGGGAATCCTTCGTCACAACATATCGTGCTCTCTAAGACGCTGAGGTGAATTCCTTTGGAATCAACTTAATGTGATGTAGCGGGCTAAATAGCGTCTGTTACAGCACAATTTTGCCATTAATAGATAAATGAATTGTTATCCTCTGGTAAGGATGGCCTCCCGTGAAGTCCCTCTTGCTCTTTTTTAACCAATCAACGCTTCGTTAAGAGCCATACGGATTAGAGAGAAGTCATTTGTAGCCAGTCATTATCAAGCAAGTGGCGAGTTTATTTGCTTACAAAACCTCCACGTTAATCTTTCTAGTCTAAACCTATATTTTTGTACGACCCTCCCCACCCTCCACCGGATAACTCGAATCTATTCTATACTCGTTATCTAATGCTATTGTTATCTTAAAAATTAAGTTCCTGTCCGTGAAGATTACAGAGATGACATGCACCGATTGTATTTTTCAATTGAGCGCTGGATTTTGTCGCGTAGAATAGTAAAAGGTCAAAGCAGAATAAAGCCAGCAAAAATCTTGGATTAACCCATCAATTATACCATCAGCTTTGCCGTCTTTTCTAAGTAAAACCAGCTCGTGCTAGTACACTCGAACCCTGCCTGCTCGAACGATCACCTGCCTAGTACGGGCACTTATTTTTCTCTCAGTGGATAGTATTTATGTTTTATTGTTAACCCATTTAATACCTACACCCTTTTATTTCTGCCACTTCGATACCCTGGTATTTTTTGTGCCCGGAATAAGAAGGGTTCTACACTGTACAGTTTCTCACTTCCTGTGAACAGCATGATGTTATGTTAAACTTACATAAGCTCACACGAATAGTATTGAATACAGCTTAGAGAATATTGGACATTAGTTAGTATAAGAAATTTTTTTATAAATTTAAGCTTATTCTGAGCGGCTTAACTTACATCCGGAAAAAGGAAGCCATTTCAGTGTCATGTAGTAAGCCATTTCGGTGTCATATAGTAAGCCATTTCAGTGTCATAGTAAGCCATTTCAGTGTCGTGTGGCAAGCCATTTCAGTGTCATGGTATGCATGTGGCGCACTGCACACGCGTGCGCTGTAAATTAAGGCCTACAACAACGGAAAACGATGCATAAACTGTTCGGAATTTATTTATTGGCTTTCAATACAAAACTGAACATAATTTACCACAGCGGGCGGCGAAAGAAGGCTATCATATCACTGAGCTAGTATTATTCACAAGAAAATCTTTTCGAAGCATTGATTTATTTCATGTCAGAATACAGTGATACCTTGATTCAGACACCCTCAGTTTTAAGCAGACACCCTCTATAATGAGTACACCCTCTATAATGCGTACACCCTCTATAATGCGTACACCCTCTATAATGCGTACACCCTCTATAATGCGTACACCCTCTATAATGCGTACACCCTCTATAAAGAGGGTGCCTTCCGTCTTTAGGATTCAGGGACGCCCTCTATAAAGCGGGCACAAGACAAGTTCCCGAAGATGTCCGCTTAATAGAGGCACCATTATAAATTGTTTATATTTGTGATCATAGTGAGATCAATCAGCCACGACTTCCGATCATTCATTTTCTTTACGCGTGTATTTATATCATCAAGCATTTATAAGTTAGTTTGCTTTGCTAGAATGAGTACGTGATGCTACCAAGGGGTCATCGTACCAGGGGATAGTTTAAATAACCATTTAGTTCGTCTAGTTTACTAAATCACTTTTCCAGATGTTGTAGATGTTATAATTTAAAAGCCATCGCGTCTTCGTCTTCTCAGCTTACGTCGCGCATTCTCAAAAACATCACAGTATTTTTCCAAAGATCGCTAATATTGACTGAAGTAAAGCTTTCGCGAAAGCAAAAAATAACAGATCATGAGGTGAAGGTTATCTTAGCGAAGTAAAACTGATTACAGACGAGTTCCTGACTGAGATTAACACATGTCCGGCAGATAGACCTGTTATCAAGATGTGGACCTCAGGAAACGACTAACTAATAAAGCTACATAGTTTTATTTTTAATTTCATCCCATTGATATTTTCATTTTGTGCTAGAAAATGTTACCGTGTCAGTTACTGTCTGAGGAGGGGGGCTCTCGCGGGGTATTACTCACATCGGAACCGGGAAAGGTGTGGAGGGGAAGTAGAAGGATATATAGGCCCAACCTCTTCCCCCTTCTTCCCCCTTCCCCCCCCCTCCCCCCCCCCCTCCCCCAGGGTAAGAAATATGATGCTAGAAAATGATTATTAAAAAGTATTTTACTCATAAAACTTGTTTTACTTGTTATTGTTTTTTCTTGTTTTTCTCGTTCATCCCCTCCTCCCTCCCCCCCCCCCCCCCCCCCCCCTCGTCATTTTTTGCTGGGGGATAATTTGATATCAATACTCAAGTGGTCAGGAATGGGTGGTGTGCTGTGAGATTTTCAAATGGAGAAACGTGCCTTCATTTACTCTTTCATTCACTTTTACTTTCTCTCTTTCTCTCTTTTGTTCTTCCATCACGGCGCCACTATTGGGTTTTTAACACTCAAAAACATGCCTTGTGAAGATCAGTTTAAAAAAGTTCCAATCAGCCCCTTTCTCTCCCTTCAGTAGAAAACATGAGTTTCCTGCACAAAAATACTAAGAAGTATTATGAAATGTAAGTGAAAAATACTGAGCAATAATCGATGCACAAAACGCTCCAAACACATCAGACAAAGCACTCGTGAAAGGTTCTCGTATATGTTACTAAATGCCCGCCTACGGCTCTCTCGGCTACGCTCGTGGGCTCTATCCTCGGGCCCGCCGCGCTATCAATACACACTTATTTCAATAAAGTTAGTCACCAATAACCTAGAAAGCTGAGATCACTGAGGATCCTGGGAAACTTTAAAAATCAAACGAGTAAAACGTTTTTTTGATATAAACTGCAGCTTGACTGATGCTCAGGAGAGGTGAGACTGTATTGATAGAAGAAAGTCCATCAACAGTTATCAAGCGGTTGAAACATGTAAAATATATTGACCCATAATCCTTGTTGGTCTCTGCTTTGTAGCTTTTCAGGTGCCTAACTTTATTGAAATAAGTATATGTGAGTAGCCGGTTTCTTGTTCTCCGATCAGTTTCTTTGGTTCCACATCAAAAAAATAACCCCAATTCGACTGATCTGGCCCTGATCATCCCTGGTTCCGACCAATAATTAATACAAAAACTATAGTTGCGCAATTAAGCCAGAACAAGCTAGTCTATATTTGATTGATATTTTAACGTTGTTGTTGTTCAATCTGCATATAAATGCGTCAGGGATTAATCGGTATTCAGTATTGGGTATCTCCGGATAAAAGGATCTGTATAAGATTTCTTTCTTCACGCAATTCGGCTCGTTTTAAGGCTTCAAGGGGAAGTGTGTTACTAATAAGCTACCGAGAGCTTACAGGTGTAGTTATACAAGAGACATCTTGTAACTATTAATTGAGCATGGAGGAAATGAAAAATCCAACCAACCAAAGAAAATTCTAGAAAAAAAATTTTGAAAATTATTTTTAATCAAGAAACAAACGCACACTAAAGAATAAATGAATAAAAGAATAAGTGAAAAAGCAATGAATGAAAGAAAAGGAAAAGTCAACTTATCCAGGTTGATCTAGATCGAACGTAGTAACCTTGAAAACACTGACTTCACTAGCCTTACATCAACCTCACAGCATGTACACGGTACACTATAACGAAACATTTAAATGGATTCCTATTAATTTTGTTCGTCTCGCCGGCCAATCAGAATGTATGTTGTTAGCACTAAAATGGCTTCTAAATGCTATTCTGCAATCATATAGTTGCCAACACTGAAATGGTTTCCCATTATTTCGATGCGTTTTCCCCCCACCAGTTAAAAACTTATTCATGTTAGCCTCCCCTTGAATAAAAGAAATCTGAGCCCACTATCCTGACCAAACCCGGTCAAATACTGTAATTTACAATTATCGGTGTTTCAATTTTTTTAATTTTACTTACAGAGAATTAGCAAACATTTAAGTGAGCAGAATTTTCAGCAATTGAATTAAAGCGATGTATTTTTGGCGTTATTCTATCAAAATGACATAAAACGCTCGGTGAAATAGTTTCAAATGGATTTTCAAGGCAGAAAGTGAGTTATCGCCAAACAACCACTTGAGACGATTATTCGTGAATTCATAGTACTTGAACGTAAATCTATACATTGGAAGAATCTGTATATAGTATTACAAGAGAAGTTAGACTTGCTCCAGAACCATGTATAGACGGGTTTATTAATATCAAAAGACCAGTTCAGTAATCAGAACGAAAAAACTACCATCACTGCAACGGAAATTAGCTTTTTTTTTTTACAATCAATTTGGAATGTAAACATTCAGAGTTCTTTATCTAAGCCGCAAGTGATCGTATCTTCCGGAGAAATTGTAAGCGTTTAAGCGTTTAAGCGTTTTTTCTTTCAAACTTGAACCTATTGAGTTCTTTGTAGATTGAATTCCATATTTAAAAAGGCGAGTCGTTTTACAACTTTTATAAACGCGAGGGTATTAATTCGTCTAATTTCCAATTCATTCACGCATTGAAAGAAAAAAGATTGTCTTTATTTTCTATTTTTATAAAGTGAAAACTTTGATAGTATCTTGTTAAGACTTCTTGAAATTACTGTACAGCTATAAGACGCGTAAGCGCTGTGGGAGATAAGGAAAAAAATTTTATCTTTGAGACAAAGTGCAAACAGGTGAAATCTGTGATGTTTTTATTGTTTAATCTGGTGTTTGTCCATCTTCGAAAGAGGATTCTCGCCTCAATAACAGAACACTTACAATGTTTAGAGTTCAACTACTGTTCATTTAAAGTACTTAAATTTGTCAGAGATTTGTTTGAACTTTTGAAAATTATGTACAAAGAAATAAAACATTTATAATGAAGTTGATAGCAGGCGATCAAGAAATGGCGCGCTCAGAGAAAGAAGAGAAAGAATCGACTCGACAATAGTCATGCTCTATTTTCACTTTATCTAAGATATGAAGAGTGCTCTCCTGGGATGGCTCTTGAAAATTCACAGCATGGATTCAATGTACAAACTATTTATCGTTTAGTGTTCCTTTAGAGAGTCTTGCAGTGAACGAAAATTAAGCTATATAGTTTTGGCTGCGAAAAAAGTATTTTTTCACTATGAAATTAGAATAATACAAAGCATTACTAGATAAAAATGTCTTTTATTATCGTCAAGCCAAGATTTGTAAGATTTTCCTACAAAATTTATTATTGAAAACTATTTAAGAAATTTCTCTAAATATTTTTCCTAAATACTTCCAACCTTTCCGCCAAGGCGATTACTCTTGATTTTTATGGCTTAGTAAGGCAATCTACTCTTCTCGAGTCCCGCAAAAAGAAAGCGTGATTTCCCCCCCGTTTTACTTCACAGCCGCCTCCGTTGGCCACATAGTTGAAATTCCTCTTATGTGTATTATCTGCCCAACTTTGCTCTAAAACCCTCGCTTTTTATCTCTTTTCCCTAGCGTCAAACTGACCGCAGATATCTAAATACTATCTGCTCACGAACGTCCTTACTTTGCTGTAATACTAGAAAGATGCACACGCGCCTAAAGTCACTAATGCCCTAATTCCAATCAATTTGGAACTAATTCTCGATCGATTTTCCGGTCCAGTGGTGGAGGAGACTTCTGGACTCACCCGAACAAGATAGTTAAGAGATTTGCAATATAAAGTTAAATGATTTGAAGTAAATCGTTTTACAAAGACAATAGTGTGCGTAATGTCTATTAGTTTATTGTGGCGCAAAAGTGCTCGTTATTTCATTTACGCAAAGGAAATCGTGAATGGATATTCTAAACTTCGCCTTAATAGAGCTCTTTTGGATGCTTTGCTTAGAGATGTGCAATTAATGCACTTCAAAGCCTTGAGTTCGCCATTTCGCTCTGTAACTTACATTAGAAAATGTTCGCTTAGAGTCGAAAACTGTGATATAATCAGTTCGTTTATACAAGTCGTGTTGCCGCTATCGCAATCTATCTGTTTCAGGAATATACTAATTTTTATTGTCAACAATTTCATTACTAATGAAAAATCTTACATTGAGAAATCAAACCATATAACGTGCTTTTTAACTGCAAATTCCGTTCACTTGAATCAATTTAAGGCCGTTAACTGGAATAAATATATTAAATATTTCTTTAAAATCTAAGCTTCATTTTCCCCTTTTTGACAACATGGTAGAAGAATGAAGAATTATTATTCCACTTGTTCGAAGAACATTCTAAGATAATTGGGAAAAAAAAAAAAAAAAAACGAAAAAAAAAAAGAACAAAATATTTAGTCTGTGATTCACTTTATTACAATAGTCAAAACCGCTTTTATGTTGCACATGAGAGTTTAGAGAAATTCCTATGTCATTTTTATGGAGATAATGCTATGCCTATTAATCACAACCACACCCCCAATATCTTACAAGAGAATTAATCCCGAGACTTCTAGCGAAAAATGTCTAATCAAAGACCTTCCATAATGTCTTAAAAACGAACCTTGAATGATCCGCTACAAATACTCGTTTGTAAGTTAGACTTACTAATGTATTAAGCGCAGATTTAAGGGATACTAGAATCACAGATCAATACAGTTATAGAAAATACCCAGAGAGCAGTAATTTGCTAATGTTTAGAAAATATGTCAAAGGGGATTCTAAAAAGACATAATGCTTTATTAGCGACGTTTAGAGCGAAACAACTTGGTAAAATTTCATTTTGAAATATCAATTTCTTAAACTGATTATTGGAACTACCTATTATAGAATCATAAGAATCAATAAAGCTTTAATATTTGACTGCACTAAAAAACGACCTAGTTGCGTTTTGAAGAGATACAAATCATTCATAGACATATGAAAGCCAAATTAAAAAAAAAAAAAGATTTATTGACTTTGAAATTTTGACGTTTTGTTTTGCTTTCTCAAGAAAATAGATAAACAAAAATATCAGAAGTTTACTTGTGTTTGTAGGCGTTTCCTTTTGTGATTAATATGTCGTACCTTTTCAACCAAAATCTGTACTTCTTTAGGGAATAACTTAGTTTCCTTCTTTGAGACAACGAATTAGAACTCATCATTGTCAAACAACATTCATAGATCTTTCGAACAATATGCTTAATAGGTATCGGTAGAAGCTGTCGGTAGATTGTTGTGTTGGAAAAAACCGTAAAATATATCGATACCTGATTTGATTCATCTTCTTCAAGGTGAAAGATTGGCCAAGCCTTTACGTTTGTCCATGGTACAAAGTCTTTTTGGAACCACTGAAGTCGCTAGGGAACTAGTCCTTATACAGCTGCTCAAAATCGTCCGTTTACTCGGAACCCAAGCAAAGCTGAGCTAAATCTTTTTTCATAAGAAAAACAAACATATTTCTTGTGCGTCAAACTTTTAACAATAGCTAATAAAATGCCAAGTTTCTTGGCCGTGTGTCGCCCAGGAGACAGAAAGTTTCTCTGAGAACTAACCAGGTTTTTCCTAAAGTAGATTAACCAAGTCAAAACAAGACATTGTAGATTTTATTTTGAACGATCGACTTTATTTACGTATTCTTCAATAACAATAGGCAATATTCCTTAAAATTCGACATATCTTGATGTGTAGTTTATGATGGAATCGATTTGAAAGCACTTCACTTTTATTCAACGAATTAAACATGAGTTTTATACAATGAACGAAATGACTGGAAAATTTCAAAACTACGTTTAAATTTCAGCTATTTAGTCTTAAATAGTTATAATTAATAAATGCTAATAGTTATATACAAATATATTTTCAGTAAAACAAAGTTTATCTTTTTTCCATAAGGATTTTGAACCGTTTAGTTTACGTACAGTCAAAAGTTTACAGCAATCTGAATATTCACTTAGTTTTCACCAGCAATTGTTAGGCATATTTTCAAAATATCGCTTGACCTAGTTTAGTATAATATTAAACTTAAGTTTCGTTGTCAAATAAGCTTGAAGTTTGGAGGCTAATGTCAAAAAAATCTTTATTATACACGACACTTGAAGGACACTGATCCTAACTCGCAGCCCGAATCTTGCAAACAAAGCCTCCATTTACGCTTAATAAATGTTACCAGCACACAGCAGACGGCAATAGCTAACCCCAGGTGCGACGACATAACAGTAATCGCTTTTCAACTCGACCAATTCCCATAGCACTGGGCTGTAAATATATTATACAAACTTAAAAGCCTTTAACAAGTTTGCATTGAAGCCGCTCTGTAAAGAAACTGACTCATTACTTGGTACCTTTACATTGCAGTTCGACAATTAAATGGTGTTTTGAACTTAAGGGCGAAATATTTCAGTTATAAAACGTTAAAATCAGTCATGATAAAGCCTTGAACTTCGCAGTTTTTTCACTTCCTTTTTAAAATAAACACCTAGTTTGAAACCGCCCTAAAAAGACAGAAAATGAAAACGCTCCAATGTATTTGCCATAATTGTTGAAAATTGCCGATCAAACGCTTTAATGGTTTGGTAAGACTGGTTCATTCTAGGCATGAAGCGCTAAACTCTTTGCTAATCACAGTTTCATCGATTTCCTAAATATATAAGTCGTTTTTCCATAAGCTTTTTAAAATACCTTCGTTTTCTAGTAATTAATGTTAAATGGTTTTCTAATATGGCTCTCTCCAATTAAAATAACTATTTTCACTATTTCTTTAATTTGTAAACTTAAAATTGAACGTATATGATTCTCATCTTTTGTCTTTGATGTAAGTGGATATATTTATTACATTGGTTTTGTAGTAGTTTCAGTGATTTGTGGAGTCATGTTCATCATTTTTTCGTCTCGTGTTGGCGGGATTTGTTGTTTCGCTTCTTCTGGTTTTGTATCATTGCGTTTTGTCGCGCTAGCTAAAGCACTGTTGGTTTTGTCCTTGGAAGTATTGGTAGAACTATCTGGTTTTTCTTTATCTCCAGGTTTTGAGTCCTTCTTTTTCCATTTCATTCGCCGGTTTTGAAACCATGTTTTGACTTGTGCTTCATTGAGACCTAAGATTTGAGCTAGTTTGGCACGGCTGGTCGAATCCAAGTATTTCTGCTCAGAGAAGGTTTTCTCGAGAACTCGAAGCTGCAGGTCTGTGAAGACTGTGCGGGATTTTCGGCATTTTCTTCCACTGGGAGTACGAAGACTTGGTTTGACGCGAAAATAGACCGGTAGGCTGTGTAGGACATCGTTTCTTGGATCACTTGCTGAATGAAAAAAAGTACAAAAACAATCAGTACTGAATCTGTACAAAAAGGGGCTCACTGTAAATCAGGGGAAAAAAGATAGAAAGAAAAACGAATTTGAGAAATTTAGTGTGTCAAAATTGAATAAGCAAAATATTGAAACTTGTGTTCTGAATGGCATCGGTTAGTCGGTGACTGAGAAAAGGATAACTAACTTCCTACAATTTAACAACCGAAAACTAAAAACTAAGAAATTCATTTAAAAAGGGTTGCTTCGCGATTTTGTTTGTTTAAAACAAAATTATGAGAACGAAGAAACAAAGAAAAAATGTTAGAAGTAAGATTTTTGAAGCGAAATGAATCTTCCGTCTACTCGAGGTTTGTAGCCGGATCAGATCGTGAACTCCTGAAGAAACCGAAAAAAATAAGCAAAAAGAAAACAAAAGAGATAAAATCTTTTATATAAGCAGCCTCGAAAAGTATGGATAGGATTCTGTCAAGAAAGACAAGAAAAATATAATAACGATTGTTCACGAATTTTTCCGAAATTCTAAAACCGATTTTAGGGAGTGAAATAATGGAGTTTCTTAAGACTTTGTCCGTGAGTGAAAATCTTTTCCGGAGCAAGTGTCTTCGCACTAATTTGCTAAAAGTCTTAGTAAAAGGAATGAAAGCGATTCTTTGTGAGATTTCTTTTCGCCTTTAGTCATTTCAATACAAATACAAAAAACAAATACACTTAAAAGTTATAAATCCAAAATGTTTACTCAAGGACTCTCTGTCTTTTGCCACCTTTCGCCCACAAAATATTCGTTTACTTTTCGGGGTCAAAAATCCCTAAATGATGGATTTTGAGCGAACTAGATGGCTCGTTTAAGCTTTCAAATTTCCCTAAAGTAACTTGGTTATTTTGTAAAATGCCAAAATAGGCGATAACTGGTTGGTTTTAATTGCTAATTTACAAATTTCGTTTTTTAAAAAACACCTACAATCTTTCTTTAGAAGTGTTCTAACTGACTGTATATCAGCAGCGATGCTAAAGATTTTTGTAACTTTGTAACTTTTTGGCATTTTTTTAAAACATAAAGTAAACGTTTTCTTCAACGATTTGTTGAGAGAAATTTGCATTTTTTCTTTAGAAATTATAGAATTGGTTTTGAAGGAATAGCTCTAGTTTCTCATGAAAAAAATTTCCTCACTTAAGATATCATTTTTTAGAGTAAAAATGAGGTTTAATTGTCAAAGTTTGGGTGTTACTTACTTTGGGCTTGTCCTGGTTTCGGTAAAGAGTTATGAGACAGAAAAGGTGGCATTCCACAATCAAACGAGCTGTGAGGAGAAGGCTTTCTTGGGCACACGTCTTGATAATGATTGCCTTGTTTAGGCACCCATGAATAGGACTGCGATGTAGAAGAACCACATATATTCTCACTCATCATGTGTGGGGTGTTGTACTTGGGTTGTGGTACAACCACATTGCTGTGAGGCACATAGTGAGGTGATTGTTGATAAAACAAGAAAGGATCTTGGTAAAACATCGTGGATGGCTCAAGTTCTTTCTATACTGCTCCGTCTTGTGAGGTATTAAAGTTCTGATGTACTAAGACTTCAGTCTTTAAATGGCTTCCTAAGTTCCTTGACGGCTATTAGCTCTTTCGTCATGATTGACAGCTTTAGGCATTTCTTATTCAAACAAACGGACTCTCTGCTGGCTTTATTAAGCGTTTTAGGGCTCCAATTTTAGAGTCAAATGCATTAATGAAAATCCCCGGCCTGTCTCATTTGTCATTTAAAAGGGGCCGAAATAGACTTGAAATAGGCTTTATTACCTCTCGTCACATTACAAACTCAATTAAGGGAGCTCGTTATTCACTTATTGCTTATTATACTACGGGCCATACTGCCAATTATAACTCATTATCTTGAAGATAATCGAAGGCGGAATTCAATTACGATGTTGAACAAAACCTCTTAAGAGCGTTGGGGGAAGTTGTGCAGTTTTGAAGGTGAAGTTTCATAGTTTCCAAAAGAGTGGGACAATGATGGCTACCTAAACAACACGGAACCCTTCCGAAATAAGATTTCTCTTTATTCTGGGATTTAGAAAGTAATAAGGGTCAAGAAACAGGGGTAATCTCAGCTGAAATTGAGCAGTACAAATAACAGACAAAAGAGAAAAAAAGAAAAAAAAAAAAAGAAAAGAAAAGAAAAGAAAAGAGAAAAGAGAAACAAAAAAATTGATAAACGAGAAGAAATATCTGAAAGAAAAAAATTAAAAGAAGAAAAGAAATAGGATGTCGACACTAAGAAATTAGAAGAAAGCCAAATATATATATATATATATATATGAAGCCAAGAAAGGAAGCGCGCGAGGAAAGTAAAATATGGAGAAAGAAGAAGAAGAAGAAGAACAAAGAATTTGATTCAATTTTCAACAAAGCAAGTCTCTTTTGAACGAAGTAGTTTCACAATTGATCTCAATAAAAACTGAGCAACGCTGTCACTAGCAAGGTGTCATTTGTTAGGAAGCCATGAAAAGTCAAAAGATTTTGTATTGATCGTAAAACAAAAGTTTCAGTGGCACACATTTGTCATCAAAGCGATTCTGTCTCGTGTGGCAGAGAGAGAAAAGTACTTATTTACAAAGAATGAAAAGAAAATGATACCCTATCGAGGTAGGGGGTAGTTTTTTGTTCCTTTTTAATGTCTTTAAGCCTTTATTCCAGTGTTTTTAAAGAGAATTTTTAAACGGACACCAAATAAGACTACAAGTACTTGGACATCTTTAACTGTCTGTGGGGAAGGTCGTTACTAGGTCGTTTGGCGAAGCCTTAGAAAAATCAAATAACTCATTTAAGGTTTGGAAACAATGCATCCTATAAGTAAAACGAAAATTGCCGGGGAAAAATAGTTTAAAAAATTGAACTATTTTTTTTTTCAGACCTTAATTTTTTAAAATAATTTTGACTCTACATTCTTAAAATAAATTTTTTGAAGCTTATTCTAAGTAGGTTTAACGCGAAATCTAGGCATCAAAAGGTTTGAATTTTTAAAGTAATCACTGTTTTCAAATTGATATTTTGAAACAGCGGTATGCTTCGATAAATGGTCGTGTTAGAGGATTATAAACGGTTCAAATGTGACTTATATTTTCAAAAATTATCTTTTAAATTTTCTTAAATATTCATCTTTAGTCGTTTTTATGTATTAAAACCTCGATTAATAGCAAGTCAAGAGGTTTACTGTGGTACTCTAGCATCTCGAATGAGTCGTTCACTTTGCTTTGAATCAACAATGTAGATACGATCTTGACAACTTAAAAACACAATTCCTTCTTTCTTGAACCATTTAGTCTGTGATTTCAAACTTCTTGTAGACAAAACGAATCACTTTAAGTAATTTTTGTTTTTGGCATTATAAGATGATAAGAAAATAACGGCGATGTGGAGAGGACATTAGATTAAAACGAGCTAGACGCGTTGTACCATCACGGAAACCTTTCGAACCAATAAGAGCTTTTTTGAACATTGAATCTGTGTTATATGTAGATGAATTGGTAGTCCTTTAGTGGAAGAGTTTTAAACATGTTTAATTAAGGGGGTGTTTTAAGAGCCTGAAAAGGAACAATGGTTATTTGCAGGTGGCGTTCGTAAACCATGAAGAGAGTTGAAGTGAACAACCTACAAACTTGGCAAAGAATAATAGAGCAAGAGCGGGGCTTATAAACTTAGAGAAAAGTTTTTATTGACTTGCCAAAAATGCCAAAACATTCAAGCTTGAAATACAGCAACGATCTAGGGATGATTTGTTTAACTCGTGAACGTAATTTTTAAAGTTGAGAACTAGTAAGTAAACTCACAATATCTGAAAGAACTGTTTATAGGACTGGGTATTGTTAAATACCGCCTCGAGCGTTGGATTTAATAAAATCACTGTTAAAAGACCTTGCATAATATATCATAAACAAAAAGCTTCTCTTTTTATGCCTATAAAGAATATTAATTTTATTACCGGTAAAAATGTCTAGAACAGCTTTTTTCTTTGTACCGGGACTAAATAAATATAGTCAGACAGTAATAACAATAGGTAATGTCAGCATATGTAAATGAAAACTCGGTAAAACACTGCATACTGACCCCTTTTTTGACAGTGATAAATAATAAACGAATAGTGAAAGAAATTACAAATACAAATAAGATATTAGACAATAATGATGTATATCTATTTGAAACTCTTTCAGTTTTTCTGTCATTGTGCATGCTGTAGAGCAGACGTCGTTTCCGCCGGTTGCGTGAGGTTTGGACCGTTTTGGGGCATTGTCTTGGACCGAGATTTTTGTCTTCTTTGGAGAATCAGTCCGCAAAGTTTGTAAAGTATGGGAGTCGAATGCGGCACAGAGCTGTGGTATTAAGCACAAAAGACGCAGTTCTTTGTTTTTGACTTTAAAAGTTTAAAAAGCTCAGTTCAAATAAAGATGTCGTAGTCTATGTTATGAAGATTTTAATACCTTAACGGCCATGAATTTCAAGTACTTCTTTTTTATATTTTCAGTTCTTTTTGTTTAATAAACTCAATATTGTAAATAAAAACATACGAGTTTTGCGCTGGGGTAACGAACTTAACTCATTTCGAATAAACTTCATTTGTCGATTATCATCGAAATTTCTAGAAATATCCCGTTTGGATGAACATGGATGAAAAACAATTATAGCGTAAAGAACCTGAGAGTAACGCCGAGTTTGTAACGACACGCAGCAGCTAGCGGAAAATAAAAACCATTACTGCTGTTAATTAAAGAGTAATAAAACGAGAAATGACTTTATAAACAATAATTAGTTGCATTTAAAGAAAATGACGATTGATAATTATGGTGCCCTACGGCGACTGTGGAGCCACACTGGTCATAAGCTGAGATAAGCAGTACCTGAGTGCAACTATACGGTATATATAGTTGTTGAAAATATAAAAATTAGTCATAAATGGGGTAAAAAACGCCATAATGTCTACTTAAGGTAGTACCGGATCTTCAAAATTCTTCTATGAATTTTTTTTTTTAGAATTCTATCATTTGAAGTTCATTTTTAGGGTATTCAAATAGTGAAAAAAGAAAAGGGGGTCGCCGTATTGGTTATCGAGATATAAGGCTTCAAAAAGGAGGGATTTTCAGTTTTCCGCGCGTTTTTGCCGAAAATCTGCCTCCTCTAATAAATTCGCGAATTACTCGAATCGATTTAACAAAGAAAATCAGAAAACTGTTTTAAACTATAGGTGTTGAGTCTAGAAAACATATCTAGATAAAAAATCCATCCAATCTTTTGCAAGTAGTGTGAAAAGTTCTAGCTTCGAATAAAAAGAAAAAAAATTGGGGGTCACCGTACTAATAGACGAGCTATGAGCGACTAAATCCAAGTTTTTGGTCGAAAAGCACAAATCCTGTCCGCGCGGGACTGGGCTCTAGTACATTACCCACCGTCTGAAACATTCAAATCGTCTTTGTAATCTCTAGAGAATCTAAGATGTATTTCGAATTGATTTTGAGAATAAAATGTCAAATTCATTTTTCGTTACTTCATTTTTATAAAGTTATGAATATGTTGTTTTGAATCAAAAGAGTGATCAAGTCAGACATGAATGAAAATCTAAGCATGTTTTGAAAACATTTCATTTTTGCCTCAATATTTCATGAATTAGCGAAATACTTTGTTAAGTTATAGAAAAGGATTCAACTTCTGACATTATTTGAATCAATTTTCAAAACAGCGCAAATAAAGGGTAAAAAACGAGATGCGCGAAATGGATGCGCAGTAGCAAGGGTCCGGAAATACCTTAAGGACTTTGTCTTCCTTAGTTCAAGTGGAATAAGTTTGTTTGCTAACATGTTATGAATGATCCTGCTGTGAGTGGAGATACAGCAACTGGTTATGGAGGATGAAACGTATAATAGAGAAGATGAATGAACGAAAGAAAGAACAAGAGATTGTGGAACAAACGCTTCGAAAAAATGTATGCATGTATGTATGTATGTATGTATGTATGTATGTATGTATGTATGTATATGTATGTATGTATGATGAAACGGATCCGGAATGAACTAGTAAATCATTGGGAAGGAATGAATATTAATCGAAGATTAATTGAACGAACGAGCGAACGCGAGAAAGAGCGAAGAAGGAACTAGCGTATGGTTGATTTTAAAAATGATTGATTGGTTTTTTAATGAACAAATAAATGGCTGAACGAATGGGAAATATGAATACATGCTGACGTAATCACTGAATTTTAATTTCAACGCCTCGTGTTTGAGGTATAGCAGTGAGTTCATGTCAGTAGTGTCAAACTCAAATTCATCTTGGAATTTTACATTCACTTAAGTGCAAAGCGGCCAACACAAACCTGCTTTGTGTAATATGCAAACAGGAGCCATTCGTCTGATAATTTAGCCGGTTACTTGACTACCTTAAACGTTGAAAATGAAATAACTGTTAGTAGCTTTGTGGCAGCCTGGGATTCGAGGAATTATGAAGCATAACAGCAAGGTCTTTTTAATCAGTCAAACCTTATGCAGAGAAGAGATAACTAGTTAAAAACTAGTGTGAGCTGCGTCGGTGTTTCTAATGAAACATTAATGATAAAAGGGTAAATTATACACCTTACGCAGCCAAACCAATCGTTTGATCGCATTTTTTTATCATGTGGTACCAGGCAAGGCCTGGCTCCCTTTTCAACTACATAATTATACAAGGCTGGCCTTTCATTACCGGCCTGACAATGGTGTTCATTGACAATTGGCTCTTATTCAAAATGATAGATGTTCACAAAGAGAAATTCAGAGTAGAAATACATTTGACATTCTGATTGAATAGGTTATGAGACTAGTCATAGCCAACAGCGGTATCCTAGATACTCAATGTGTCACGTGATCATATTTGGCAAAAGATAACAACACTCGCATAAGACAAATATGGCGGGAAATGGTCACGTGACACGTCAGCCACTAGAAAATTTCCCAGTTACTTACGAATTACAGCGTTGGACGTTCGTGTCAACTATTTACTCTAAAATGCTGTAACAACCACTGGGGCCTTTTAGCGTATTATTTTCAAAGAGATTTCTATATTTATTGTTCTATATATATTGTTGTGGTATTTTGTAGTATTTTAGTATTCTTATCGCCCTTAGTGCAATTGCTTGGTATGCAGTTAACAAATAGAAATCAGTTTTTTTATGTGTCTGTCCTCTTATTGACGATAAATTTCGTCATCACATTGTCAAAGTAGTATGCGGATCCACTCGACTACGCCTCGTGAATCCACACTACTTTGACAATGTGATGACGCAATTTATCGTCAATAAGAGGACAGACACATAAAAAAACTGATGTCTATTTGTTTTTTTACAATAACAAAAACGATAAAAACTTTTCATTTTTAGCGATCAAAACGACAAACGGAAAGAGCTCGCGCTCGTTGATGTTAGCTTTATCTGTCTGTCCTCTTATTGATGATAAAAAATAACCAATCAGCGCGCGAGAAATTTCTAAGTTATTGTAAAAAAATGCAATAGAACCACCAACCTTTTTTGACAATAACTGTATGTATATTGGATTACTTGACTTTGTACATTAGGTGGTATTGGAATATTCATTAACACTTTAAGGCGTTTCTTTTTCCTTCAAAATAGCGCTTAACGAAAATTCTGAGTTCCCCATTGACTGGCATCCAATGTAAATGCTTTAAAGTCTTTCTGGAAACACACGGGAAATGAAGCAATAGCTACAAACACTCAGTACCAAACGAAACAAATACGTTTATATGTCATGGTTACATAAATTAACCAATTACGATGCCCAACATAGGCAAACAGAAACATAGTCACATTCTCACAATCAATCACAGATTGTGAAACAAGTGTTCAAACCAAACAGAAATATAGGTAGAGTGGCATTCTCATAACCAATCACATTTTGAAACCAACTCTCGACCAATAAGAATCATGGGTACAGCGTCATTTCTGCTAAAGACCAATTAGATTGCAAAACCAATAATCAAGCAATCAGAATCATGGACCAATCAGATTGAAAACCAGTAATCAACCAATCAGAATCATGGATACAGTAGTATGTCTGCTAAAGACCAATCAGATTGAAAACCAGTAATCAACCAATCAGAATCATGGATACAGTAGTATGTCTGCTAAAGACCAATCAGATTGAATACCAGTAATCAAACAATTAGAATCATGGATACAGTGGCATGTCTGCTAAAGACCAATTAGATTGCAAAACCAGTAATCAACCAATCAGAATCATGGATACAGTAGTATGTCTGCTAAAGACCAATTAGATTGCGAAACCAGTAATCAACCAATCAGAATCATGGATACAGTGGCATGTCTGCTAAAGACCAATCAGATTGTGAAACCAATAATCAACCAATTACAATCATGGATACAGTGGCTATGTCAGCTTGCGAAACTAGTAATCAACCAATCAGAATCACGTAAATGATCACATGAATCCCCATAAAAGGAATATACCACAAACAATTGGTTCTTATCCACTTCCCACCCCTACAATACTACATACAAAATACTCGAACTCTTACTCCATCTGATTAAAGAACATAAAATGTACATTTAAAGGAACAAATCATTAAAATATTAGTTAATTACTTAAAGTAGATTAATTATCCTGTAGGTTTCAAGGAAGTGAACGTAAACGATTAAGCATAGCTCTATCAATAATATCAATATAATTATAATAATATTAATAACCATATATTTTTGGCTGTTTCAACTTACTCTTTCAATTTACTAAATATGTTTCTTAATAATAATTTCGTAGATGGATTCCATAAATCTTTCCTCCCTTCCCCAAAGAGTACTGATAATCGCATTTCATAACTCAGTTATTTCGGATTCTTAAAAACACTATTTGACCATTATACACTGGAATTCGTTCACTTTATGCCAAGAACATTTTAAAATGATTTAACATCAAAGAAGAGGTCATTTATAGGAGACGGTTTGAATTTGTCCATTAGTGACGTCATAGATCACGACATGGTAAACTGTGCGCGTGGTGTGTCTAGCTTTTTTCTCGGATGTGATTGCAACCATGAAGGCATAAATTTTAGTTTCAAAGTAACTTGGGTCGAGTTGGCATAAGGGAAAAAATAGTCATCATTTTGGAAATGCGTCTCCTAAAACAATCCCACGTTGCACTGCAAAACCAACTCGACCCAGTTTTTCCTCAACCTCGAAATGGCCAATACGAGAATGCTGAACAACATGAAACGTTGCGGTTGCAGTTTACATGCAAAACAATGCCAAGCAGAATAATGGAAATCCGTTTTTTTCTTTCAAGATTGGTAACAAATGCGCCAAACATAAGAAACCAGAACATTTTCTATTATGCAGCAGTCAATAAATTCATTTTCATAGCGCCATGATGGTCGTATTCGTTACCAGTCTTACTTGGAATGTCGGAAATGAAATTCACGTCCTCAAACCATTCTTGTTTTTCAATGACCAATCCTTTGAAGCTCTTTATGATTCTTACCCCATGATAAAAAGAAAAGACTAACAATATTTGATGTCATATTCGGAGGCAAACAGACAAAAATGAGGGAGCCCCAAAAGAATATTCTCGAACCATAATCTAACGTAACCACGCTTCAAGTACTTGCGCCTTATCCTAATTATATGATGTACATTTATAATGGTATTTTAAGTAAGGGTCTTGAGTCAGTAGAATAGAACAATGCATACTTTGATAGTCACGTGAGTAAAATTTCACCATCCACATTTGCACATGCGCCCGGAAGGTAATACTTAAAGGTTGAAATAATTGCCAAATGGGGGTTCGTAAAAACTCGCTCTTAAATTCTTAAAACTGTTGTTAAGTTCAACAATAAGCTTTCACGAACGGTCACATTATTGAGCGAAGAGCTTATGTGACAATTTATTTGTCACGTCACGCAATAGTCCATCTAACCAACTGGTGAGCATGATTACGGAGTATTACGGAGTTTTTAGCCAACATTTTTTTGACTTAAGAAATAATCATAAAAATATCCGCGCATGCACAGATCGGACATGAAGCCAGATTTAGTATTAAAGGCGAAATCTTAAGCACGTGACAAATAGTCGTCTTTTGCCTTGGCTATCTCGAACGTATCTACAATATTAACCAAATTATATCCCCAACCAGCCTTCTACAATAGCACTTTGTACATTGCAACAGACGTTATCTTACAGGGTTTTACTTTCAATAAGCCCTCAGTTATTGACACAGACGAGGTATTTCGGGACTTCTGTGATGACAACTAAGAACGTACATCGAAAACTTTAGTATGAGTGTATATCTACAACAGGGTTGGAAGGAGTTTTAAGGTTGTAAGAATATAGAATGTTTGGGTCAATGGAAAGGAAATCTAGAGGGCAAGAACAGTAGATTTACAATCATACAAAATCATTCAAACCTAAATTTACAGTAGGGATCGAGAAAGACAACATTTCGATCATGCGCACTAAGAAACTATTCGACGCTTCTGCTATACTGCGAATGCACGAGAAATCGTCTTAATCACGTGCTTCTAAAATTTATGGATTAAAAACAGCGTGACATTCTCACGGACACGACACATTACCATTTAAACTATCAATGTCATGCAAATTCGAAAAGTTGTCACGGAATTTGAATCCAGAAAATAGAAGCAAACATGTCAGCCTTTTTATCATCCATATTAAATTCTTCCGTCGCGTAGAGCTGCGCAATAATTTAGTCAATAAGAAGCACGCGTGATAAAGACAAACGCATGCACTGCGCATGTGCATATTCTATCTCATCACGTGCTCTAGTCCGAATTTTTACAGCAAAGTGACTGCTGATTACTAAACTGCGGACTCGCTTAGCCTCATTTCTACGTATTTACATAAGGCTACCGGTATTCCGTGAAAGATCACGGTGAAATTGGCCCATTTTCTTCCTTACTGTATTGCGTGACGTAACGTTGGTGGCCTGTTCCTATGATTTTGAAGCCTGCTCGCAGCATTACTTGAGCCTGTTGGAAAGACTGCTTGATCTCCTTTAACCATTCTTGAAATTCTGTTTCCGTCTGAAGGCGTGAAAAACGAATAATTATTAAATGAAGTCATCTTTCCCACCACCATCATCGTGTTCACTACTATAATAAATCATCATTGACTACACCAACACCATCATACAATCATCGTGAACATGATCAATAGTATTAGCATCACATGATAAGAACCGAAACACTAGCAAAAGATCATGCCACACAGATACTTCGCTAAAATACTTAATCCGAATACAATCTTAAAATCCTCTCTGCAAGGAATAGGACGTTTCCATGATGGCGTCATTTTACTCCCACTACCAAGATGCTCCGCGAATTTTCTTTCTTATTTAAATTTGTATTCCCTCATTAGAATAGTAAGACAATTGGTGCTAATTAACTGAACAAAAGAAAATGTGCAAGAGAGTCTTGTAGTAGAGGACAATGACGCCATCGTGCAAACGTCCTATTTCCAGCGCTTAGTTAACTTATGTTAGCAACTAAAATACACAAAGTGACCTCACCTCAGCTCTTAACAAGTGATCTCTGTTGTCTTTGACAAGCGTACTGACTTTAATGCATTTGAATCCCTTAACGTGTGTTTCTTCTACTCCAGTTATATTCTCCATGCACAGAAGGCTGGGAGAGTTCTAAAAAAATTAAACCAACCAATCAGAAAACACAATGTCCAAATTCGCTTGTAAACAAAACGAGTTGGGACCTGGGCCCGAGATGCGATCATCGCAAAGCATGCATGAATTGTTTGGTCCATAATGCAATTCGTTTTGGATAAACAGAGTTCCTTTTAATGCACGAGTGTGCGTATTTTACGCACATTTGTGTGTTATGCACTTTTCATAAACGTGCGAGCTCTGTGTCTGCGAGCTGCACGCTGAAATTTGTTTTTTTTTATACTGCCGTCGATCAAACCTAATCAGTCGGTAACCTTTAATACTTTTGACTGGCGGCAGCGCAAAACCACATGCAGTGTTCGCATGTTTATGAAAGTTGCAGCAATAGCAATCTTAGAAAGTTATCTTTGAACCAATCATAACGCGCAAGATCATTTCTTAATAAATTAACATGCGTGCCTTTTTTATACGTACGAAATTTGCTCTAGATTCTAGAGCAGGGAAGGTGCTACTGCATTTTTTGTGTCAGAAACGTCTCCCAAAGTCGAGAATAAGAAAGAAAGTGGATACTGTGATTGCAAATATTGTCGAATCACTATTTATATTCTACTAACCATCTGGTCTCCTCTCCATTCCAGTCTGTTTGGGAATAAGTGAAAGTATCTTTTTTGCCAACTGTTCATGAAAGGTCCGCCAAGTTTGTACAAATATCCTTCAAGAAGGCGATCGCCATCCTCGGCCATTTCTGGAAAATAAAATTCAGGGAATAAATTTATTTTTAAGTAAAATCACTTAAGCAATTCTCTACAACTGATGAATTGTGATGTGAAGTTTCATTAATGATTAATACGGCTGACATGCATGCACTCAGCAGGTTGAATTTAACAAAACGTTTTCCGTATTTCACATCGATCGATCGATTGAATGGATGGAAGGATGGACGGATGGACGGACTTGGGACGCACACACAACAAACGAACGCACGCACGAATGAACGAGCACCGGACGAATGAAAAAACCGAAAAACTGATGAAAGGATGAAAGAACGAATACACACGCATGAACGACCATGACTACGACCACGCACATAAGAACGAACAAACGCACAAATGAACGAACGAACTGGACGGACAGATGAATGAACGGACAAGCTGAGACGAAAGGTTTTAACTGAAATAATTTATAATTGAAAAGTAAGGCTTCATTACCTGTGATAGAATTTTGATGTTTTGTCTTTTTCTTTGCCTCCATCTTGTCGTGCTCCTGATTAACAACCTCAAAAACGGTTTCTGAGGGAAAATAAAACCAGAAACGCGTTTAAATATCTCGTGGCGCCTGACAGACATATTGATACTGACGTAAATTGCCTCAACAGATCCTTTTACTTTAAATGTACCACTATTCCATTTCACGTCACTCCCTCTTGTATTACTTTGGTAACACTTGAGAATGAAAGATAAAATTATATGATAAGATTGATCACGTTACTATAGATGGGAAAAATTACGGTCAACTGAAGAGGCCTTTTGAAAATACGATATACCACTAATGATTTGTTCATCAGGGTTATTTATAAGCGAAATTGAAATTTATCAAATTGATTGGAAGAGTTATTTTAGGATTTTTTTTAGAAATACAATTTCGCTCGTTATATCATCATCATCATCATTATCATCATCCTCATCAACTTTCATTCATTAAAGGAAAAACAATTGGGTTACCTGTGTCTAAGTGGACAGACCAACTCTCTACCAACGATTCCGAGGTTGAGGGAGAACTGGTTCCAGTTGGCATTGCAATACATTATAGGGCTGTTTTAGGCTGTTATTCTTATTGCGCATTTTTGGCTATAGCGCGCTAGAAATTTTCGTCTATGGAATTTCGTCGGGCATACGCAGTAACAATAATAGATCAAAGGGTACTGGGATCGAGTGTGCAGCGATGTGTTTTTCTATTCCGCGAAAGGGTTGCGCGGGTACCCTGTGGTAATGCCAAATGTGACTAAACGCACGTACCTGCAATTTCAGCTTGCCATCTTTCAGAAACAACGAGATTAAAATCTTTGTAAATTTCCTGATCGTTCTCGGACATCTAGTTCAAAAACATAGGTAAACAAGGAAGTAAACTTCAATAATATCTTTTTTCAACTCTTAACACTATTCATATATCTACCGGTCAAAGTAATTCCAGAACCGACACGTTTCCAAACATTTTGGCTTCCGTTCATGAAATTTAAAGCTATTTGTACAATAATATTTCTATGTTTAATATTTCGTTTAATTAAGAAAAGCAAAAGTGACCTGCAAATTGCCAAGGTCGTAGAAATTAAATACGAAGATAATTCAGAATTATAGATTTATATAAATTAATATATAAAATTTCAAAGGATTGAAGAGGTTTAAAGTAGGAATTAGAATATGATCGCATACTATCAAAGTAGTTTAATTCAAATAGGTACAAAATAGGTAAACGATGAACATGATGCCATCTGAAAAACATCTGTTGTCTGTCTGAAAAACCGAACATCGAGTTACAAGGAAGATAATCAGAATCCCTCACAACTGTTGGGAAATGCCCAGAGGGAATACTTCGAGAAGATCATTAGTAGATTTTTTTGCTGGCTTTATTTGACTTCTTTTCAAGTAAAAGCGGTTTTTTATCGAGCTGCAAACGTCAAGAATCCTGTTCTCATTGAGTGTCCCAAAGAAAGTGAGCTAATATTACTTATATATTGCGTACTTTTGAAACGTGATGAGATGACATTCTGTGATATCATGATCTTTACCTTGATCCCCTTAACGTCGTCTTCATCAAAGGAACCGATATCAAATGCATCTGCAGCGTTGACTTCTCCTCGTGGTGGGATCAATGGAGGAGGATACTAAGATGCAAATGAATACAAACTGCAATCAGAGATTTTCTCTTCTTGTTTGATTTATAAACTTCGCCACATGGGCAGTGAAACCCCACAGAGCAAACTTCCACTATGGGGGGTCGTGTTAGTGGGGATCGGAAGGGTGAAATGTAAGCAACAGATAAACCATAGTTAATAGATATGGATAAACCCTACTTTTGACGCTACATCTCGTTAGAAATAAAACTATAAAATATCGATGGCAATACTTGCGCGTTATTGTTTTTAAAGAATAAATAAATAAATAAATAAATAAATAAATAAATAAATAAATAAATAGATATGGATAAACCGTACTTTTGACGCTACATCTCGTTAGAAATAAAACTATAAAATATCGATGGCAATACTTGCGCGTTATTTTTTTTAAAGAATAAATAAATAAATAAATAGATATGGATAAACCGTACTTTTGACGCTACATCTCGTTAGAAATAAAACTATAAAATATCGATGGCAATACTTGCGCGTTATTTTTTAAAAGAATAAATAAATAAATAAATAAATAAATAAATAAATAAATAGTCCTTGTTTTACGAGGGTAGTTTTTTATCTTTATCAAAACCAAGTGATTTCTTTTTAATATATATATATATATATATATATATATATATTGATATTATTCATTACAGATATAAAAGAATAGTGTGAAATACCTTAGTATATTCAACTAGCTTCCAATCTACATCCTTAAAGAAAGGTTGTTCTCTGACTTCGTGCGCTCTGGTGGTAAAAATAAATTGTTAACTTCAAATACGAAAACTTATGTAAAAAGGATCATTAAATATTGTTTTATAAGGACAACAAAATGCGCACAACCAGTTCTTCCCAGATGCAACGTCTACATTGCGCGCGCAAAATATATCCTCCTTTGTGGAAACACGTCACCATTTATTGTTTGTAATGGCTGAGGATACTGCCATTGTCCTCTTGCAGTCACAGCCTGTTGTACTTATTTTACCGGAACACTTAAATGGGTTCTACTTTTAACCAATTAAAGTTAAGATAATGCACACTTACTATGCGACGAAGCGAGAACTGGATTTTGGCAAGAGGTTCAGTAAATAATTTTCAAAAACTTTCTATGAAATTTCGAAATCATGATTTTTCCTTAAGAAATAAAATCTAAAATAGTAAAATACAGCGGAATTCGACTTTTCAGAGTATTGGCCCAACATGCTTAGATGCACACGCAAACTTAGAAAAATGTATTCAGTAGAAGAAACAGTAACCTACCCTCTGCCCATGCAGCCGAGTCTGTTTGGCACGTCCCTTTCAAGCAATCCTGCCAGTACTCCTTTCATCTCTTCTGTAAATGTTTCTGGATATTCCACATCCTGAAAGAGAGCACAGTGAATATATATGATAAGACGATTTCTTCAAGGAAAAAATAATTCTTTTGAAGTCACAATTAGTAAAAAAAGAGAAAAATAGATAACTAAAACGTCATATGAAGGACAATGCTCTATCGTGATACTATACTACAAAGAGGTAATGAATAAACGAATGAATGAATGAATAAATGAATGAATAAATAAACGAAAGAATAAATGAATGGAATCGAATGAAGATGGGAATGAATGGACGGACATGCCGACAAAATAAATGATAAATAATATATAAAGTTAAATGTTTTTATTCCTCAGTTCAAGGGTTTTGTTTTTAGTATATTACTGAGCTAATAAACACAATCTCTGAAAATAAGGAAGCAACCCAAATACAACAGATAAGGTCAATGTAACTTACATAAGTAAGGGTTAATCTGTCAATCTCGTGTTTGTCTTTTGTCTTGTGCTGTCGAAAGGGACTGTGTCTGTGAAGGAGATAAAAGATATTCAATGATAGCTTACAAAACGATAACTCGTGAATCTATGGCTCTATATTGAGAGTTGAGGGCCATTTTTTATATTTCCTATCTCCCTTCTTTTATTCTGTCTTTTCTTTTGTACCAAATTTTTTCCCGTATTTCCCCGTTATTCCTTTATTCCTAGTATTCCATTGTCACTTTAACCCTAGACAATTTTTTTTGACATGACAAACTTTTTAGTTGCCCGTCATGTTTTAATCAGAAACGATGTTCTGTAACATAACTTACCCTACAAGCAGCTTAAACAACATACATCCCAGTGAGAACCAGTCAGCACACGAGTCATACGCCTCTCCTTTTTTAAGCACTTCTGGTGCCATGTACCCATGAGTACCGCTGTCATTGAGAAAAAAAAAATCTATCAGTTTGTCATAGGTGAAAATCATCGAAAATGTGTAATCTCAAAAGCACAACAATTGTGGAATTCAATCCAGCGATATCTTAGTGAGTGAAAGCCTGAAAAGACTGTAAATATCGCGTTTGCAAAGCAAGTAAATGACCAGAAAACATTAAACGAATAAAAAACTGGCAAAAACGCATCATTTTATCAAAGCAAAGTTAAAATTAATCTTGAAATTTGTACCTTTTTTCACAAAAGAAAAAACTACCACCAACACGGTACTCAAAACTGGTTTCAAACTTAACAAAAAATGGCGCGAAACTTTGGTGGCGCACGCGTGCACCTGTAATTTCAGTCACATGATCGAAATTCTAGTTAACATTGGTCAATGGTTCTGGTGCTAAAAAAGGCGCGAAAATTATTTGAAGAAAAGTCGGGGAAAATTAAACAATATATTTTTCCATTTTACAGAGAAAGAACCAAAGACAATTATCAATTTTTATCCTTTTTTTGGTTCTTGTAAAGATACTTACACACTTGCATGAGGTTTTTTTTTCGAGAAGTCACAAGCCAGACCCAAATCTGATATCCGTACGTGTCCATGTTCGTCCAACAATATGTTGGCAGGCTTTGAGAGAAAAGAAGATCACGCATGAATAGCACACTCGAATTATTTTGAAAGGTAAAAAAATGCACTTACTTTTAAGTCTCTATAGCATATCTTTCTTTCATGCATGTGTTGAAGTCCGAGGATGATTTCAGAAGCGTAAAATCGAACCTTGCAACGAAAGAAAGAACTATAAGAATTGAAAATGAGAGTTTAGTTTGTAGAAATTTGTTTTGTTGCTTCTCCATTTTTCTTTTATTTAATTATCATTTCAGTAAGAATTTACTTCATGGATAATGATTTTATTTTAAAAAGAATTACAATAACCACTGAAATTTGTACTTTGGGCACAGCTATCCAGATAAGAAAACCACAAAACCATACAAAAAGTCTTAAATTTTAGATTTATATTATAAATCAGTTAAACTGATTTTATTTTTATAAACTACTTACAGCACTTTCATCAAAAACGCCATGTTGTGAGAGATGGTAGTGTAGATCCCCACCTTTAAATAACAAAAGAATTTGTTGGCCTTAAATCAAGCTTTAATTAAGTGTAATAATAATAAAAACAATAATCATCAACAATTATTATTATCATCATCATCAGCACCATCAATCATTGTCAGCATAGTTATCAACATCACCATCACGATCATCACTATTATCATTATCATCATCATCATCACTATTATCATCATCACTATTATCATAATCACTATTATCATCATCATCATCATCACCATCATCATCAAAACTAATATTAAAATGTATTAACAGTTTTCATACCATTCATTAAATCCAGTACAAAGCACAGTTTATCAGGTGTTTGAAAAGCATATGTCATGCACACAATGAAGGGGGAGTTGACCTATAAGCAATATTTATAATCAATACATTAATGAAATCTTAAATTTAACGAATTCCCTATTTTCTAATCCTAATGTCAGAGCACTGAGAGACAGAATAGGAAAAAACGATAATGGAATAAGAATGAAAACGATTTTATTCAAAAGTGATATACTCTTCTTACCATTGACAGCATTATCCTTTCATTCAATGCAAGAGTTTCACCCTGTTTTAACTTAATTCTCTTTTTGTCTAAGCATTTCATTGCATACCTACAACAAAAAGTCATAAAATGGAATAGTTTACAGTATGTTGCTAGTACTAAAGTAAGAGTCATTGCCACAGTATAATTATATCAGTCAAGAAAATGGCTTTAAAAATGAGGACAGTGAATTACCTTCTTAATTAGGAACATAATGAAAGCATTTATAAAGTAAATCCCCTGGGGAAAGTGCTTTCCAAAGATGATTAACCCCTCCCACCCCTACAGGGGATAGATTTAAATTATTGATTCCAATGTAGAGTACAATCTCAGTAAAAATTTAAAATCTTACATTTTTCCAGTGTCAGCTTTCCTGCAGCCATAGACCTCTCCAAATCCACCTCTACCAATAATTCTATGTACGCTGAAGTCATTCATTGTAAGCTGTAAAATTAATCATATCATTCATTAGTACTTTAGATCTTAAGGCGCTGTGAATTTTAATTGGATTATATATGCACCTTGACAAAATTAAAATTCAAGCCATTTTCTAGTGGTTTTGGTTTTCCATAAATAATTATGGGAATGAAAAGAAACTTCTAGAGTCATTAGAAGTAAAATTAATTTGGTGAAATCTTCAATAATGAGGTATCTTCCCCTCTATTGACTATGATCTTACGTAACTCACATTAATATTCAGCTCTAGGTTCTTCCACTGACAGAACCTCACAAATCTGTCACTATAAATTAAAACAATAAAAACAATCAAGTTTATAATTGTACAGAATTTTCCAGAAAATTACCAGGATTTTTCACTGTCTAGTGGTTGCTATGCAGAATTCAGTAAGACAAACTATAAAAGTTATGATTTAAGAAAATCATCTCTGCTTTGATTCAAATTCCACAGATATGCAAGTTGAGTTTGTTTGATTTGTTTATCTCTCCTATGCATCTAATTTCAAGGGGTTTTCGCTGGGTTTTCGGGCTTTCCTCTCTCCATAAAAAATATGTTAGTCAATTGTTGTGTTGTAAATAGGGAATGTAGTGGTAGTGGAAAAACCCCTTATTTGGAGTGATGGTTAAATTTTTTTTTAAATTCTATTGATTAAGTGAAAGAAAAACTTTTTTTTCTTATAGTATCATTAAAATCCCGTTAAATACCTTTTCAGAAATTTCTGGAAAATAGAACCTCTCAGACTATCTCGTATTTCAAGCATATAAGGCTGTAAAAGAAAATCAGTCAGATATACGAAATCGAGAAATAAAATCAAAATGAATACCCAAAAGCTTTCATTAACAGACTGAAGTAAGATGATGATGATGATGATGATGATGATGATGATGATGATAAAGATATTTTATATAAGTGCCAATTCCAAGAGTTCAACAACGCTTCACAATTTTAATATGATGACAAAAATATGGTTTTAATATATTACAAAGGCTGTCTGGCCAGAATAGACCCCTTTCGAATTCCAAATTGCTGCTGTGTTTCTTGACTACAGACTCATTTGCACAGGGTTAGCCTCGAGTTTGTGTAGAATATTCACATGTTCCAGTCAAGGTCTGTCGAGTTTCAAAATGTTTGTATTGTTGAAGTTGTGCATTCTTTACTTTTCTTTTGGTATTTGTGAATATTTAAACACTGATTCGAGGCTAACCATGTGCAAATAAGTCTGTAATCAAGGAACACAGCAGTAATTTGGAATTCGAAACTGGTCTATTGGAACTAATGTCTGGTCAATTCTTTGCCTTGCCAGTCATTTTGACTACTAAAGTTTAGCCAGAAAATAATAAGGTATGACTACAAGCTAAAACTTTTGGACTGAGAGGATAAGAGAAAAATATCAATTGCCCTTGGCGGGAAACGAACCCACGTCTTCGGTATTCCAGTCCAATGTGTTAACCAATTTGGACTGAGATCATTCCCAGAGACTGATCGGCCATTATTTGAAGCCCTGATAAAACCTGAATTCATTCTGTCTGCCGATTGTTTTGTAACCTTCACCTTTTACTTCCTTTGATCAATGAGACTAGCATCTGATCAATAGAAGCCAAAATACCAGACATCTTAAATACTTTAATGATAAAAAATGTGCTGTCATAAATTTTAAATTACAAAAATGAAAAACTTTTACTTAAAATTTAAAAAATTTAGAAATTTTTTTAACCACACACCCAGAAAGGACGATAATTATAATATACAGATTGTCTTGAATTTTAAAGGTATTATTAATTGTAACAATTATAAAAAACTATATATCAATGTTATTATAACAATTTTAAAAGTTTGTGAATATATATTAGACATTTACCTCAAATAAATTTGATGGCAACTCTTTTTTAGTAATATGTACTTGCACATGCTGAAGAGCACTGAATGAGAATGACTGGAAAAACAAAATGAATTATGTCCGAAATTAATAATGAATTACAATTGTGAGAAGTACTTGAAGAGACACCAGGACATCTTATATTAAGTTATAACAAAAATTAAAGATACTTACATGAGAGCAAGCCAGTAATTCACACATGATGTACTGGTCAAAGATATTCCTTGCCAGTTTGAGTTTATCTTCCTGAGACTGGCACTTCTCATATTCTCTTATCTGTCAGAACATTTCCAGAAAATTACAAAAAAGGTTGATTATTAATAATTTAAAGTTAGTTAATTAGTTGTTTAGTCACTCACTCAAATGCTCTGAGAGTCAGTAGTCAGTCAGTCAGCTGTTCCCTTCCTGACTTTGATCTGACCAGAGTTACTGACTGACCGACTAACTCACAAACCTCTATCTCTATAATATAGATTTTCTGTGCATAATTAACATATAGCTTAGTATTCTCTTCTCATATGCACCTGTGTACATAAATATTGCATCATTCATTGCTGCTCATGGCTATTGTTATTCAAATGCA
This sequence comes from Actinia tenebrosa, assembly GCF_029948245.1. NCBI lineage: Eukaryota > Metazoa > Cnidaria > Anthozoa > Actiniaria > Actiniidae > Actinia > Actinia tenebrosa. The sequence goes on from NW_028292578.1 coordinate 13,699,739, forward strand.
CCTGATTTATCAACCACAACAACTGACAACTGATTCCAGTGACCTAACTTAATAGCCTCTATAAATTTATTTTCAAGTATATATATATTTATATTAGAGTTATGCAAAAATAAATATGGAACAATTAAATTTTTTGCACCTCAACACTGATATCAATATATGTACAGATAATATTAAAATATGTTATGAATATTGAATTACAGCTTACAACCAACCAAATTGCAGATTTACAGAGTGGGAATATATGGTCCTTTGTTGTTTGGGATCATAGTGGCCCATGTGGTTAAGTGTTGTGGCTATTGTTCATTTATTATTTTTAAAAACAGAAACCACATTTTTAGGAATTGTACAAAGTTATATGGCACCTTTTATTTCCTTGACATGCTCACATATTGAAATATAAGGACATAAAAACTTTCAAAAAGCCACATATTTTTACTCCATGATGTTTCAAAACACTTAAATGCTTTATCAGAGTTTAATTCAAAACATTATGCTCTATCCTCATGATGTAATACACAATATCAATTATTTTTTTGTTTTAGAGCACTCCATTTAGTGGGGCTTGGGCTTAAAGAGTGCCTCACTGAAAAGCATTTGTGTGAGTTTACCTTTCATTGGCAAAACATAACAAATAATATTGGGAAGGCTAAAACTAGTCTCCCAACAACCCAGCATACCAACATTCTGCTGCCTATAAACATGTATAAGAAGTCTTGAGAAGTCATGCTTCATAGGTTAGGTATTGGACTACTAGCTTTGTTTTTATTCTAAATATGTATAATAATATTTTCTTGCTAAAGCTAGGACAAAGAAGATTGTCAAACAATTTCAAAACACTGTAACTCCAGGATATTTAATGCTGCAAGATGATATCCTATCAGTTTCACATTTTATTGACCTCTAACCTCATGTTATTGCCTCCAAAAACAAAAGATAATTATAAACTGTTAGTTCAAATATATATTCATCATTGAATGGCTTACATGTCTAATCGAGGGTATCAGTAAAATCCAGTCATATTATTATAATTCTGTATTCTTATAATAATAACAATGATAATAATAATAATTATTATTATAATTATGGCAAGTTTTATTTGTCTGTATATATCATGTTTACATTGACCAGCGGACTAAGTCTAGGCTGGTTAAGTTCATCATTTTTTTTCAATCCTTTCTTCATTCTTTATTATTATTATTATTATTATTATTATTATTATTATTATTATTATTATTATTATTATTATTATTATTATTATTATTAGTTTTAAGTGATTGTATTATTAGTCCTGTCATGCCGATAGGTTACAAAATTTCACCCTATCTAGTTTAACTAATTAGCATTCAAACGTGTATACTGCATAATAATAATAGGAATATTTACACAGGATAAACACTTCAACAATATATGCTGGTATAAATGTGTGTCCTGCTTAAAAGAAAAGAAAGAAAAAAGGAAAAATCTATGATATATATTATCAATGAATAAAGATATATACATTAATTCTACAGAAAAAAAGTTTGCTATCATTGTTATTCAGATTTTTAAGTGACTACAACACATTATTGTTTTGTTTGATTTACAGTATGGCTTCACATTTCCTCTTTGAATCCTTATAGTGGTTTCACAATTTATTGAACGTTGAATAAATAACACTGAAACAACCACATGTCAATTGTCCTTTTCCTTGTTTATATTTAAACACTACTGTGATCTTTGACTACACTAGTTTGTCATTTAAATAAGATCAAATCATTTGCAAAAGTAAATTGTAAAAGTGAATAATAAAAAATATCTAACATACAATATGATTTCTAATGATATCTGTGAAAACTAGGGTAACTAATATACAAGGATAAACTTGTATAAATCAGTCTGCGGTCTTCAAAAACAGCATATCTTTTATGAAATTTCAGATAATAATCAAATCGCATCTTAATCCACTTATTTGGTGAAACATTCTACTTATTGAAAATTATTTGTGACGTCTTACAATAGGTCTGGTAGATAGCCCAAACTTTATTTTTACATTTATTTAACATAAATCCAAATATCATCTGACAAATCTTTTCATAGAAATTTGCACAATATGAAATTGAAAGCATATAGTTTGAAGCATAAATATTAAGAATTCCCTTTTTATTTATTATGATTTTTGCACCCTGCAAATACTGGTGTAAATTATATGTGCGAGGGAGAGGAAAAAAAAATTAAAGATAAAAAATAAATGATATAAAATAACAACAATATATTATAATGTATGTTACTTCTGTCATCCAGCTGGCTCATTTCCCTTCATATACTTTTCAAAAACCTCTCACGAAAAAAAAACAATAAATATTCGATATATTTGTTATTGTTAAAATCTACTATATTATGAAGGCAAGTACAAGATCTAAAAGACAAATTCAGTAAAGTTTCACCCATTTTTAGCACTACTTATTACATTATTGGCTCAGCAGAGTTTAAGCAATAGAGTGATGGAACACATATAAGGCATAACTGGTGGTCAAACATATAACCATGCCAACTTACTAATAAGTTGCAAGTATTATGTAAAGAGAATAGATTAAAAAATTGAAAAATTAAACAAATTCATCCACAATGATACAGTTAGAGCTAGAACCTAAAGTGTAGTGTAAATAATTGGGGTTAATTTTTAATCAACAAGTAACCGAAAGAGCACTGCTTCAACAAAATGGGAATCGTAATGATTGGGTATAAATAATTGCCCCAACACAACGTAATATCAACCATTGCTTGGTCTAGATACTGGTAGAGAAAAGAACAAACTCAAGGAAATGATACCCTGAAACAAAGAAGCAAGCTGTCATGGGTGCAAGAACCATGCACTCACATAGCCAGCACCAATAATACAGCTTGGACTGCCTGTGGTTAGATGGCTTTAAGTTTGCTTTTAGTAATTTCATTATTTCCTATCAGCAAAGCGTTGTATTGTTCCTGCCATCTACCATGGCTGCCATCATGTGATGGTGCAAAACATCTATAATGTAAGAAATCTCTGATGATGACCACCCCAGTGATGTTCTAACTCCTTGTTACTAACTCATGATTGGGAAGAGTGGACGTATCAAGTAGTTTGTGCTCAACATTCATTGCAAAGCAATTCTTATGAGACATAAAGATGTCACATAATTCATTTAAAAAAATCAAGAATTTAAAAGTTCATATAATATTTTCTTAATAAATGTGCCAGTTTTTATTATTATCAATGTAATTTTATTTTTCTTCCAAAATTTAGACATTTTGCTAAACTTTCTGTCATGATTAAATTTTAATTATTTTTGAAAAATAAAAAAGTGAAATATTTTTGAAAAAAAGTAAAAGAGGATTCCCCATTACAGACATTCTTTATAGCATTTCAATAATCTTTTAAGGTGTAACCTTTCATTCTGATAAGTAATACTTAATCCCAAAAAGGTAATGATGTGAGACAAGGGGGATTATTATAAACTCATGTCCTAAATTATATAAGAAGGTTTAATAATTACTTCTAAGATCTAAAACATTCTTATCCTACAAAGTGTTAACTGGTTTTCGTAATTATTTCCAAATAATAAACATTGTAACAGAAAGCAACATGAGATGTTTAAACAACTGTATCATTCTTAACATTATACTGAATTTGAATGACTCTGGTGGATTCAAGTATATCATGATCTTTCTAGGAATGATGTGTACAGAACAATTCGACAGATAAGTACCTATCTTGCAAATCTAACAAAGTAAACACAAGGATTATGGAAAAAACTGAGAAAAACAAATTAGCACAATTTCCCATAATATTTGAGTCCTTTTCTAATATAAATTTCCTTTACTGCTGCAAGCTAATTTATACATATACATAATGATGAAAAAAAAATTCTGGTAAATGAAAACATAACAAAATTAAAGTCTGCATTGCCATGAATATTACTATTCAATTTTTCATTTAAATTTTTCCTTTCCCAAAATGGTTCATTAGTAAGTAGAATGTCATAAATATATTAATACCAGCCCACTCTAACTATTCGTTTCTTGATTTCATTAATATGCATACTCAAGCTTTTATCGTAAATAGAATATATTACCATTCAAATACCCAGACTTCAAATAAACCATCCAGTCTGAATTTATAGTTAAACATTTTCATGCACTGTTATTTACATTCTCAAATGTAACACCATCAAACTTACTTCCCATATGACCACCTGCACCGATCAAGGGAATGAATTTGAGATCACAACACTGAATAATCTCTAAAAAAACCTAAACTAAAAAGTTTCTAATAACGAATAGTTTGGTGAGTTAAAAACATAATAAATAAAACAATTGGGTTAGAAGTTATTTTTGCTTAGAGATAATTGCTATTGACCTGTTTTGGTTGTTAAATAAATACATATTATATGCAAGCACATATCAAGACATAAATTGCAACCAAAGAAATCATTGAATTATTAAAATTGAACTACCTTAAACTGTTTTCTAACAATAAAAGCATGATATTGAACCTGGTATAAATGCAATTCACGCAAGGACATCTTGCACCATGACTTTACGATTTTACGACGAGAAATCCTCACATACAGTATTCCATGTATCTATATAGCAACCATGACTTTTACATAATATTAAAATTCTCACATCAGAAAAAAAACAGTGCAGTTTAGTTTTGCAGGAATATACACTACAAAAAATACACTATATCAGCTACAGAACCTCGGGTAAATCAAGAAAGATATGAGCACTAATGCTGTGTTTTCACTGCCTTAATTTATGCTCAGATCTTCCCCTTTGAGGACAAACACCAGTTCCTACAAGTAAATTTATCTTATGGATTATTTATAGTTTTCTACATAATACTTAGGATGAATATTTCCTGAAAAAGTCGTCTGACATATTCGTTTAATGGAGTAAGCATTTGCTTATCCAAACGAAGGAATTTTGTTTGGTTAGATTTTACAAATAAGCATGAAAATTGAGCACAGCAAAGCAAGCAAATCTAGATGAACGAGCAACGTTAGAATATAACCAGAATATTCCACTTTTATAACACCCTAAGGCAATGCTGATAGAACAAATGCATGTAGTCTACGCGTAGCTGATCTCCTAAAGTCAAGTTTTCCCCTGCTTTAATAACAATAGCGACCACAATACAGTAAGAATTGCTGAGGACGTTGTTTAACTTTTCGAACGTTCGATCGCCGGAGTTCGAAGTACATTTCCTTGTCTGTCAATATACAACATCAAAATGGCTTTCTACATTTAAAAGCCTGTTCAGAAACAGTGCTATAACAAACCTAGATCCCCAAACAGCACGAAAAACAAAACCCGACTTTTGCGTCGTTTCGTAAATTGCATTTATAATTTATTGTGTGTTCAGTTTTTTGAGTTTTTCAAATTAAAGACGAAATTCGCCATAAACCTGGACGTTCGTGATCCTACAAAAATCACATAGGCAATGCGAATAAAATAATCACGGGGAAAAAAAGAGAAAATACGAACGGAAATTACGTTAACAGAACAATAACTCTATTTTTTTAACCTCCGAAACACTGTGATAGGCGTTTATAAGCCGTGTTCTTTGTATTATTTAATATATATATTCTTGCCTCTGTAATCGCCTCCCTTCGCAACCTTCTATTTCATTTCATTTCGACAAAATCGATAATACTTGTTCGTAGTGAGGAACTTAGAACTAATGCCTATCATTAAGGACGAATTACACTTCGAATACCTGGTTTTCACACTGCCCAACCCCGATAGAACATTTACATTCGGAGGGTTAAATGTACAGAAAGTATAGCGCTAAGCGAACGAAGGCGAGATGGTAAATAAATAGATCTCTACACAACTCAGGGTTGTCACTTACATCTTCATAGAAATCCAGTTGAGGAACCGGTTCATCGCACTGTGTTTGACAAAATTCTTTAAATTGAAGATAACCTAGAAGAGGAAGTATACAGAGAGAGTTAATTTTAGTAAGAATGGCCTATTCATATGAGATTATACTAGTAGGAATATGTAATATAGGTCTATGCGAGGTTTGTACTAGTGCCAGAGGCAGTTCAATCAACAACATCGATCAAAACCTTCTCGTTTTGGGTCTGAAAACATAGATTTAACAAAGAAAAGCTCACCTAGTCTCTGGTCGAAAATCTTGTCGAATGTAACTTCGTTTCTTTCACTGAGATATTTATGCATAACATGATAAACTCTGAATGAAAACGAAGAACACAAAGATAAGACTCCTACATTCGAGCCGAGTCTCGAGTAAACACACCGTTTAGAGCCTCGAGTTTGCTATAATTTCTACATACGATGGATCTGGGAGGACTATCTTCTTGCTGGCTCTTGCTGCTGGCGTGGATTTGGATTTTTCCATCGCCATAAGGTAGGAAACATCGGCTAAAACTGCTTCCAGGTCCGCCATTTTTGCTGCTTGATCCGCTCGACATTCCCATTTGCAAACCCTTGATTACATATTGCTTAATTCTGATTGGTCCACAGATAATTTTCTCACGTGATCTCAGTTCTCATCAATATAGCCGTGGCTTACCTACAGCGAACCTTTCTTTATTCTCTCTCCTTCTATTATTCTTTTTTCTTTCTTTTCTTTTCAATTCAAAAATTCTTGTCAAAAATATCCTTTACGTAAATTGTTACACGTTAACCACATGGAGAACTTCTAAGGTTTTTTCACAAAAGGGTTACGTCAAACGCATAAAACTTATGAGTCATCTGGTGTCTTTTGAGTCTGAATACAGTATTTCATTTGGAATTTCTATTTACCTTATGATAATTATTTCTTTCTAGGCATACAAAAATATTCTAAAAGAAAGTTATTTGATCTGATATATTAAATCTGACTACTTTGAGCCCAAGAATTTTCAAATCAACTTTATGATAGTAAATCATATAGGTTAGCGACGTCATCAATTAGGCCGTCTCATATAGGATTATAATATGTATAATGAATATGTATAATTGTTTTATTAAAAAGGGATCATTTTTTTGCGTTTACTACCTACGTATGCTCTCCTGTTGAAAGAATAAACATTCTAGCATAGTGTATGCACCTCCTTATGTAGTTATGACAAAACCCTCCAGGGGCTAATGCCCACGAATCCAAACTCCCCCGCTAAAAATTTATACTGAAATTTTACACGTTTTCTCGGGAATAAGAATAAGAAACATAAAAATTAATTGATCAATCATATTTTTATTGCTATCGATTATCCTATCGCTGTATGGTTCAGTGGCGTATTGCATGCATGATATGCACAGTAAGTTTACTCTCATCGTGCTTCAGGTCCTTTTAGGGCTGGAGGTAGTATGACGCCAAATTAGTCAAGTAGCTTGGCAAGAAATTTTTCGCTTATTTTTCCAAGGTAGCTATACTTTGAATTCCTCTTCAAATCCTTTAAGTTCTCTTCTCTTCTCTTCTCTTCTCTTCTTTCCTTATGGTTTGAGCAGTTCCCCAGACCGCTCAGCTGTGATCACCAAAAACGTTCATTTTGATTAAAGATTGAAGAGTCTAGTGCAATTATTATATGAGAGACAGAGCTTTTTATGTACCAGTACCAGTACCAGCTAGCCTAAAAATGTCTTTAAAATTCCGTTCCATTTTTTGAACTTTTTTGAGCATGCACTTTATGAAGCACCGTCTGTCGTTATTGTCATCGAAAGTTCCAACTTCCTTTTAGTTCGTACACGTTGCGGGAAGTTGATATTGATTGGCTCAGAACTTGTCTGAATACTGGCAGGCTTGAGATGACATTCAAATATCAGTTTTGGCGTGAATTCTGCCATCATGATTAGATAAAAGATCTGCAATAATAAACTAAAGATAAATAGTTCTCTTCAGAATAACAAACGTTAGACTCGCTCGTAACTAAAGATACAAATAAAAGCCGAGGAAGGGAGGGAGGGAGAGAGAGAAGACAAAGGCAGAAAAAGGATGATAACAAAAGTTTGACAACAAAAGGAAGAAAGGAAAAAAGGGATGCGGTAACAAGATGAATGAATGCCGAGTAAATAGAAAAAAGGAAAAGAGAAATGAGCGTACAGTGAACGCAAAGGAATAGTTTTTCCCCGGGCTTAACCCAAAACGCTGTCCGCCAATTCGACCTGCGAGTTTTTAAAAATACTGAGCTTATAAGTTGCATGTTTCTGCAGGGTTCGATAAAAATGGTATTGGTTAAGTTTGTGGAAGAATGAAATAGAAAGCGAGAAGAGAACAAAACCTGGTTTGTAAATGAAATGATTAATAATCATTTAGGTGAAGTGGCTTTCTTATTAATCTGTCGTACTAAGTGTCCGCTAGTCTCCGCACTTTTGATAAATAGCCTTTCCTCTCTTTTTGCATATATAATCACCACACAAATGCTAGAAACATACGGAAATCACGAAATCCATCCTGCCCCTGCACGCAGATCAGTGACGACCGTTCAGGTTCAAATCTGCCTTTAAAATATCAAAACACTTAGAGCTACCAGGGCAAGTTAGCGGTGTCTGAAATATGCTGAAAAAACCAAGAGGAGTTTCGTTCAATTTTGGTGATTTCTCTTAATCCTCTAATTATAATTCAAAATGACAAAAATTCATATCTCAAGCACAGTTTCTCCAGGTTTAGAAAAATATTCATTCGTTTTTATTTGCCATTTGTTCGTATGGATAATAAAGGAAAAAAACAAATAATGCCAAGCAAAACTAATAATGAAATATCGGCTGGAATATAAAAAACGTAGCCCTTAAAAAAAAACTTTTACAATGAATTTGTTTTTCTGTGTTTCAAGGAGCTACTGACAGATTCGTTTATCACAATTTTAGTGAGTTGACAAGTTTTTTGTGAAAGGATACATCACAGCTGGAAAAAGACATCACTTCTTGACCACAGACTCATAAAATCTCCCTGAAAATAAAATGTTGAGCTTTTTCAAACCACGGTTTTGCAAAGTCCTAAATTATTCAAGCGCAGAATTGAATAAATAAAAAGCTACTTTATGATTTTACGCTGAAGTAGCTTGACATAGGTTTGGATATCTTTTGTTTGTTTAGTAAGCTAAACAAAGATGCTTTGCAAAATGATTTATCAAATGGTTAAAATTCATAAGAGAAAAGCAGACGTGGGGAATTTATAGCAAGAAAGAAAACAAAAGAAAAGAAATTAAAAAAGGATCCTCCTCCCCCGAAAATGGTGGTTTCAACTTTAATTTATATGCCATCTGTAATTGTGATTATAAGAAATTCTAAAGAGAAGAACAAAACATTCCTTGGTTGGTAAAGAGAGGCAAACCAAGTTCTACACCGACCCACCAGCAATAATTTGCGAGTCATTACGGATTTTTTCTCTCTTTCTCTTTCTCTTTTCCTAAATTTTTCTTTTCTTTTCTCTTGCTTTAGAATTTTCCCTAGAAAAATTAGCATTACAATGTATGCTGCTATTATCATTTAAGAAGAAGTTCGTTTGCATTTTTATCAATATTAATAACCTATATAAGCACCCACATAAAGCCAACATATACTTAAAATAAATACACTGCTCTAATCACGTCTAGACTTCTACGTATACCTAATTTTCCTTGTTTATTGGTTTTTTTTCTTTCTTTCTTTCTTTCTTTTTTCTTTTTTCTTTTTTTACGGTTTTAGTCTCTTTTCTCTTAGTTTCGATATATTTTTCCACTATTCGTATCATTTGTTATTAATCTTTGATCCTAGTTTGGTGTTTTTTAAAAGATATTTAGAGAAAAGAAACGTTTCCCTAGTAACAGTTGTCATGGAAAGAAAGTCTGATATCAGCTAACTTATGTAGAAAAACAAAAAGCTAAAAGACTTGTTTGGGAATATATTCCTTAAGAACTCAAAGAATCATTTATCACTGAGTGAGTTAGACTTTTGTGGATGCTAAAACTATCATTACACAGTCTATATTATGAAAGAATTCATGATACGATGTGCTCTGTAAGCTCTTATGAATGCATAAGAAAATATGGGAAATTGAAGGAGAATAAGAAATGGGATCAGACAGCTTTTGTCACTATTGCAAGCAGCAGGTTTTATTTGATTCAATTGATGTAGCGTTGGCAAAACATGACAGGTGCTTATCAACTACTGAACCAAAGAGCACTGAATAGGCTTTCCTGGTAAATAATTAAGAAATGAAAAGACAGTGTGAATTAGATCGATTTACAAGTCAACCATGATAACACTCCTACACACTCAAGTAATCGCGATTGTAATTGTAATTGTATCAATTGCTAATAGGATATCCTCAAAAAATCCTCATGCAAGCAAGAATGGACGAGGAATGCTCTTTCCACGAGACTCAGAATCAAGACAAACTAAATATCTCGATGGAATGTGGGATTTTAAGGCCGATAAATCACCCTATCAAAACGAAGGGTTCGAGAACATGTGGTATGACCAACCGCTTTACAAGGTTTGATTGCATTAGCTTTACATTATCCCACACATTCGATTTTTTGACACGAAGTCCATAAATTAAAAAAAAAAGCTCTTACTTCTCTTATGACCAATTGCTATACAAGGTTTGATTACACCTTTAACGAAGGGTTAACGAAGGGTTCGAGAACGTGTGGTATGACCAACCGCTATACAAGGATTGATTAAATTAGCTTTACATTATCCCACACATTCGATTTTTTGACACGAAGTCCATAAATTAAAAAAAAAGCTCTTACTTCTCTTATGACCAATTGCTATACAAGGTTTGATTACAGCTTTACATCATCCCACACATTCGATTTTTTTAAACGAATCTATAATTAAAAAATGCTATTACTTCTCTTATGGTATTCAAATTTGAACGATTTGCCTATTAATTTTTATTATAAGTTTTAACAAGCTTTTTCTCACTGATGAAGGCGATCATCCCATTGACTCTCTTTCTATAACCAAAAGTGATTCCAAAAAGATTCAAATTATTACCTAAACCGAAAAGAAAATGGCCATGGCCAGAGCAATCGAATACGCGACATTTTTTTCATTTGAAGAATTAATATTTTTGTTTCCCTAAACTGGAACTTTTCTAGAATTCTATTCGTGCTTGGAATAAGAGGTCATTAGTTTTTGAAAGCAGCAGGTTGGGTTCTCACGAATGTAGTTACCAGTCAAGCACAAAATAAATATTCACGATAACAGGTGAATGGCTTTTTTGGTGAACACTTGATTGGCTTTTTTGGTGAACAGTTGAATGGCTTTTTCGAAAACTTGAATGGCTTTCTCGGGTGGATTTCTTTCAAATGATTTTTAATGATTGACACAGGAAGGAAATGATCTAGAGAACATTTCCCTTAGTTTAAATTAGACGAATTTAAACAATAATTTATAGGAAAGCTTTATATTTAATTCAACAATCTACTTCCCGTGTTGGTTAATACAATCGCTCTATATTACTAATGTTGTTTGTTTGTTTGTTGTTGTTGTTGTTTTTTTTTTTTTTTTGCTCTGTCATCGGCCACTTAGAAAGCTTTATTTATTATATATTTTTCTGGTCATCACGATCACTACTGAGGGAAGTATTCATTTTTTTAAATCACGTGACAATATTTTTGCCTTGTCGAATTGAAATCCACATAATGTACAAGGATGAACCCGACCCAGCGGGAGAGGGAGGGGGAGGAGGAGGGTGAGAAGGAAGTAGGAAAATGTCTCTCATTACATAAGCACTGGCGGCTCTAATACAAAAGCGCTCTCTAAGAGGATATGCTAATAACAGCTTCAAGCACAATGTATTTATAGTCCAAGACAAGGCCCTTCACTTGTAGGAATGACTTTGACCGTGAAACAATGGAGAAAATCGTGTGATAAAAAATGATTACCTTTGACAGAACGAGTGGGAAAATTGGTCACGTGGGGACCAGGCAACCCCTCTTTTGGATTCTTATGGGTAGACTGTGATAACACAGGGATTGAACCCTCCCCCAAGGGATATACACATCGTCAATTATAACTGATAAAGGAATGCAAGTGTACGCACCTCGAATACCTAAATATCTTCATTTCCGAGTTCAGCTGGAACCGATAGATTTATTACATGCGGTCGCAAACCAAAAAAAAAAAAATGGAAGTCAACTTTTTTCTGTGGTCATGTTCGATGATGAAGTGTTATGTCTAGCGTACAATCTGTAATTATTTCCTGGCTTTTAACTAATTCCTTATTTTTGATTTATTGGTGGCGGTTATATGTCGATTCGTGTTCTCTATCGATAGCACACACACTAGATACCTCAAAAGTCAGCGATTTTCAATCGGTGACTAAACACATACAAGTCCTCTTTAGATTTATGATTTCTCTTTGTAATACCAGCTGTTTTATTAAGAATGGTTTACAAAGGCGCTAAAAGGATGGACTTAAAGTGGTTTGTCAGTGATGAGTTCTGACAATGCACACTAATGGTCTTAGAAAATGAAATTTAAAAAGTTTGACTTTCATTTTTTAATTTGAATTGTATATCAGAAATTTTTGCTTTTTTGCTTTTTTTTTTGTTTGTTTTTTTTTTGTTTTTAGTCAAAAAAAAGCTTGCCTTTTATACCTTCATTCATTCATCCATTTATCCATCCACCTGTTCATTCTATTTATCCTTTTTCCTTCTTTTTCCTATTGTTATTATATTATTTCATTAATTTTAATTGATCATGCTATAATCGTAATCAAAAACTCAAGCGACCTACAGTTATATTGAACTTTTCATAACCAAACTACCAGCTCCCTGCCATTCGTCAGTAACTGTAACCTTGACAACATGAGACCAAACTTCCAAGTCGACGGTAGAGTGCGGACTAATACTATATTTTCATCCAGAGAATTTAGAAACGATCGTCATTTATTCCTGGACTCAGTGACTCATATGTGTAGCTTCTCTCCTGTGACTTCAAGGGACCCTTTTTCTCCGGTTTCTTAGGTTTTCCTTCCTCCGCAAAAATCAACTTCCAATCTCAATTGGAATTTCAGTGAACGAGCTACTCTGTAGAAATGCCATCGCTAAATCCCATTATATTAATTTTTAGATTATTTTTTAGTACCAAATGAGAAAAACTTAAATGACAAAAAGTTTTCATTAAAATATTAATTTTTTTAAGCTTATCTGTTGAATTGTCTTTGATTAAAAACGTTGAAGACAATGAAATGAAGATGAGTGGATACCGATCGCAAATAACTGTGACTGTAATGAAAACATTTCTCATCATTTGGGAAATTCAATTACTGTTATCGTTAGAAAGCTACTCATGTTTACATTGCAGTCTGAAGTTTGGGTCGCCAGGAGTAATTCCAAACCTCAAGTCGTTTTTGTTTTCGTCTGATTTGAATGGATTTTATCTAGTGATTTATGAAAATAACCATTACCTCCAACTTGAAGATCGATCGAACGAACGAACGAACGAACGATCTTGAATAGGAAACTGAAATGGATGATCAGATTAATGGAATGGAATGGGATTAGATGAAACAGATGGACAGATGGAAAAAAGGATTAGATGGCTGGCTGGGTGAATTAATGGATGGAAGAATAAATGGATGGATGAGAGAAAGTAGAATCTTTAAGGGATTGGATATTTTTCCTGGGAAAGAGCAGTGTTTAACTCTACGTTATAATTCCATTAACCTGCCAATAATCGACTCTTCAGTCTCAATCTAAGCTATTAATACATAACAATATTTGATACTTACCCAGACAGGTGACGTCATATCCATGCCAGTCCCTTCAAGTTTTAATGACATCACAGAACATCGATGGTTGAGGGACTTCGTGGGATGGGTCTGGTATGACCGACAGTTTTACGTCCCAGCAGCCTGGTCCTTCATGAATAAGGATCTTCGAGTTGTCCTCAGATTTGAAAGCGTCCATTACTATTGTAAAGTTGTAAGTCGATAAATATATCCTTTTAAAAAATTTTTTTAGCCATATTTATTTTCTTGCTCTCTGACTGGCTTCTAGCCATCGTTAATCAGAGTACAAACGACCATAGTGACGCAAAATTTAAGCACGTGAGCGCTGCTTTTGTTTTCAATTTAATATATTGTTTACAATTTTTAAAAATTTTGTGAGAACTTCTTTTCTTGTGGTTTCTGGGGTTTGTACGTACGTTTTATAACAAAAATAATTTAACAATATCAAATTATTTATTTTATTTGACCTGATTAAGTGGCTGAATGGGTACGAAGTCATGAGTCATGAAGGAGGTCATCTACCATTTGAGAGAGACATCACGCATGCGTTAGATTATGGTGGACCAAACCGCTTGACAGTAGCAGTGAATAACACTCTTTCTCGTCACACCATCCCACCTGGGGAGACCAAGATTGAAAAGTAAGTTGATTAAATATTATAAAGCAAATATTAAGGCCTATTTTAACGGCACGAACTTTCCGGACAACGGTTGCGCCTAACATAAATGCTGACCACACGAATTGCTTTATGTAATATATCGACCATACAACTGACTTACGAATGTCAATAGAGCTGAAACTTGGCGTAAGCTTGTTAGGCGCAACAGTTGCAAGGAAAAAGATTGTACCATGTACAAAAAGGCCTTAAAGAGAAAAAAAAAGTGAAATATGATTATCAATCCAACGAACAAGCGACTTAAAAAAAGCTAAAAACATTAACTGGATACGACGGGGTTTGAAATCACCGACAGAAATTAAAAAAAAAATAAAAATAAAAATCGACTCCACTTTGCCATACCCCCTAGACATCCGCAGAGCTGAGGCGTCGTATGGACTTCGGACCTGACGGCGATTAAATCCTTCTGCCCTTGGGTGCACGAATTACGCAAGAAAATGTTCTAGCCGAAGCATCAGGGGAGAGACCAGCCGGCCCCCAGCCCATATCGGCTAATCCCTTGCATCTCTGCCACGCACGGAATCGGTTGAAAGTATAATGTTAAAAAGTCTAGTCTATTCGGTGTATTGTTTTCACTGCTATTGTTATGCTGATTCACCTCGAACCGTGGTCCAGTGGAAAAATTGTGAACTTCCAAATCGACACTAAGTAAAGCCCGGTTGAGGGAGGTTAGTACCTGGATGGGTGACCTGAACATTAAACCTACTCAAGGTTTTGTTTCTATTTTTTAAAGTTTGTTTGTTTGTTGTTGTTTTTTCTTTGCTGTCTACCCAAGTGTTTTGCCCATGCAGTTTCCAAGCGGCATAATAGCGCCTAGTCTACCATTCGTTTAGTAAAGAAGAATTTCATTTTTTAAGTATAAGTTAACAAATTGAATTATTATCTAACTGTATCTATTTTTCAGTGATTTTGAAGTGGCTCAAGAATACAGCTTTGACTTTTTCAACTACGCTGGGATCCACCGTTCTGTCATTCTCTACACCACCCCGGCAGTCTTCCTATCCGACATCACCATAGCAACAGACTATCTATTCGACACCGGTATAGTAAAATTTGTGACCGAGGTGGGAGCCAATGATGACGTCACAAAGCGAGATATCACCATGCTCTATGAGTTAATAAATAAAGAGGGGAGACTGGTAGCGACTGTTGGTGGTAGTCAGTTGTTTGGTGGTGAGTTACGTGTGAGAAACCCTTCCCTTTGGTGGCCTGTTGGTATGGGGTACGAACCAGGATATCTGTATACACTTAAGGTAAAAAGGCATATATCTATACATACGCCCACAGCTTGTTATCAGTTCACTGGGCTGTTCTTGACTGTTCTGAGAGTAAATTTTGCATGATCCGCGAACCTTGCGCGATTTAGGTTTCATGCCCAGTTAAGGTGGAAGTTGGAGGGGGGGGGGGGGGGGGGTCATGATAAGTTGACCACTTTCTTTCTTTCATCCTCTTCCTAAGTTAATTCTTTACATTCCATAGCCCATTGCACTCACTGACTCATTCCTTCCTTCTTTCCTTCCTTCCTTCCTTCCTTCCTTCCTTCCTTCCTTCCTTCCTTCATTAGTGTATTTGGGATTCCCTTTAACCACCTCTGTTCTTGTTTTATTGCCAATGACCACCATGGCCTATTCTCTCATGTCTATTTTACAGATTACTACAGTCACCAAGACATCGAGTGACATCTACCGTCTTCCAATTGGCATCAGATCCGTCAAGTTATTGAGAACCAGGTTTTTAATCAACGATGCGCCCTTTTATTTCAAGGGGTTCGGAAAACACGAAGACTCTGATGTACGTGATTATCATATCTTCTTATACATATATTAACGCAATTTCTTGAACTAGCTGTGAACTAGCAGTCAGTCGCGCATGGGCTTCCTGAGTGAGCGGGTGAATGCGCAGAAGAGAATCCAAAGTAAGATCAGTCTCGTACCCGGAGCTCCTCGGTCTCGTTTTTCCACCGAGGAGCTCTGGTACGAGACTGTAGACAGATGCGACGTGTGTGCGCAGTATAGATGCGCAGAAACAACGTAACCCATACACGCAGATTAAGGGTAAATAATGTTTCTGATTCAATTTTTCTTAAATTTCAGTTTCGTGGACGCGGTTTTGACTACCCAACACTGGTAAAAGATTTAAACCTTTTGACGTGGTTTGGCGCCAATTCGTTTCGCACGAGTCATTATCCGTACTCTGAGGAAACAATGAATCTGGCAGATGCGCTTGGGTTTGTGGTGATCGATGAAAGTCCTGCTGTGGGTTTTTCAAAACTGTAATTATTCATTTGTATTTTCTTGTTTTATTTTTTCTCGGTTTAGGTTTTCCATTTACAATGCTCTATTCATCAATTCTAAAATAAAAAATAAATTCAAGGTCGCGATAAGAGCATGGTACTTAACGTTGCGTACTTTACGTTCTCGTACGAATTCTGCTTTCTGGTGTCTATAATCATTAACCTTTAAAAAAGCAAAGAATATGGTAGAAACTAGATAAACTAGTTAAAAAAGCAGTTCAGGGGCTGGCACTTTATAGAACAATTACGAATTAGTTTTGAACTAGTAATCCACACATTTTGTATTTTCTCTAGGGACTATTTCAACAATCACACCCTTGACCGACATCTTGACGTCATGAGTGAGCTGATCCAGAGGGACAAGAACCACCCATCAGTCGTTATGTGGTCCGTCGCTAACGAGCCCCTCTCTCAATACGAACACGTAGCAGAGCACCTTAGGTATATAGTACCTTGTTACTGCCCTTGAAGAAAAGGGGCCACTCGGGGACTGAGTATGGCGAATATGGCTAATTACCAGCAAAAAAAAAAAAAAAAAAAAAAAGAAGTGCGCCAATAAGTGCCCAACCCCCACTGGTTTTCGTCAAAGGCTATTGCGTAATAACGGCGGTAGCGCGCCTTTGTGTTGTTTGGGGCTGTGCATATGAGCTGTAGTAGCGGAGGTAGCGTGCCTTTGACATTCTTTTAATTAGATTTCACCATTGTTGCTAGTATTTGCGCGCGATAATAAAATATTTTGTAACGTTGGCTGTGCTACTTTAGAAAAGTTATTGGATGGACTAAAGAAGAAGATTATCAGCGAAGACCCGTGACATTTGTAACGTACATGAACCCCCATGAAGGCGAAAAAGAAGACATGGCGGTGAGTGTTAGAATACACTTTATTCCACATAATTCAAAATACAGCCAATCAGAATACCGTATACTAATACGTCACGGTGATGTCATAGGTGAAGTACTGTGACGTCATCTCGTTTAATCGTTACTATGGATGGTATACGTATCCAGGCAGAACGAGAGAGATATCAGGAGCCCTGGAATGGGAGATGAGAGCATGGTATGAACGACACAGGAAGCCCGTCATGATAACAGAGTACGGAGCTGAAGCGCTTGCTGGACTTCACAGGGTTGGTAATAATTACGTTTTCATCACGTGACGCGACATCACGTGACGACAAAGAGAAAGGCACCAGCACGGAGCGGGATTAGACGGCATTCTTTTATCTACCGTTCTCATCCAGAGTCCTGGAATTCAACCCTTTTTTCACAGTCAAGCGAGCAAAATTATGCATAAAAATTGTAATCCTATGCTTGGCTAGAATCTAAAGTCAACTGTTTTTGTTATCTTCGTAGGATAGGTCTGTCATGTACACCGAGGAATATCAGGTATGTAGTATAAAATGCTCAAAGTTGTTTGTCCATATATAGTTATAGCTAATATTTTTGAAAAGTAACCAAGCTTGTTGGAAAATAGCTCGATCAATTCCAACAGTTAAATCGTTGTTATATATTTTTTCAAGGTTGAGGTGATGAAGCAATATTTTCCAGTCTTTGACAGTCTGAGATGGGAATTCCTTATCGGGGAAATGATCTGGTCCTTCGCTGACTTTGCAACTCCTCAAGGTAAAACTAAACATTTCCATTCCCATCAGAATAGCTCACTAAGTGTAAGACATACATTATTTTCCAGATATCAAACGTATCGCCGGAGAAAACAGAAAAGGAGTTCTGACCAGGCAGAGACAACCTAAGGCTTCTGCGCATGCGCTACGAAGTCGTTACCAGTCCATAACACTCAATCACTGCCACAGGTGTACTGGGGACGAGTTGTTTGATTACCTTTTAAGGTATAAGCTTACAAAACGTCATTCGCATGCTTTTGAGAAGCCATCTCCAAGACTTCCTGCTCTGATACGAGAAGAGAGAGTCAACACTACCCTCGACCGATGATCCATTTTATTTTGACTTTTGCACGTAAGCTACGCGAGCAAGGTCTCAGTATGGCTTTACCATCACGTGGTAGAGTTTCTTGTCATGTGCGAGTTAGTATAGCATTTCTCGAGATACACATACGTAAACCATATGAGTTTCAGTCCGCCATTTTGAAATCATGGCACAGAAAGCCTTTTGAGTGCACGTTGACGCGTTAAAACCCCTTTGAGTGGAAGGCCACCATTTGATTGTCAATTATGGCAAACCATTTCAATGCCATGATAACTACATAACGGTTTAACAACTGAATCTAGAGTCACGTGAGTTGTCGCACTCCTTCTCGGAATAATTCTTTAATGTAATTTTGTTTTCCATATAATATTTCAAACTTTTATAAATAAAAATGCATCTTTTTTTAGATGTTAGACACCTTTTAACAAACGCAAACAAATTCGTATTATTTAAAAAATTACGTATCAACACAACATGGTTTTCGATCATGCCTCCAACACTGAAATGGTTTTCCCTGGTCAGCGCATTCCTCTTCACGAGACTCGACCGAACATCAAATATATACAGAATAAAGAATAAAGCGACCTTTTTTTGCCCCGTTTTTAAGATGGAAATGGTATTTGTTTGAACTAAGGATTGAGATTCAGAGTGATTTGCTAACAGTGCAGCATTTCAACATTTTCCACTTAGATATTTCAGCTGGTGTCCAAACGGATTGTGCGTAGCTTGTGTTGATGAGCTAAAATACACGCCGCTTCATTGGCTCCTCCGCAATAATGTGACGAGGAAAAGACTGTTAAAAGCTTGCCGTTCTGCTGAACCTAATGAAGGGAAGATAGGTTGAGAAAGATGATGATAATAAGGCAAGTTGCTGTGAGTTGTTATAGATGATGGCGATGGACGATGATGACAGTAATGGTGATGGTAATGATGATGTGTGATGATGATGTGTGATGATCGTGAGGGTGGTGGATGAAAATGATGATGGTGGTGATGATGGCGATGGACGATGATGACAGTAATGGTGATGGTAATGATGATGTGTGATGATGATGCTGATGATCGTGAGGGTGGTGGATGAAAATGATGATGGTGGTGATGATGGCGATGGACGATGATGACAGTAATGGTGATGGTGATGATGATGTGTGATGATGATGCTGATGATCGTGAGGGTGGTGGATGAAAATGATGATGGTGGTGATGATGGCGATGGACGATGATGACAGTAATGGTGATGGTGATGATGATGTGTGATGATGATGCTGATGATCGTGAGGGTGGTGGATGAAAATGATGATGGTGGTGATGATGGCGATGGACGACGATGACAGTAATGGTGATGGTAATGATGATGTGTGATGATGATGCTGATGATCGTGAGGGTGGTGGATGAAAATGATGATGGTGGTGATGATGGCGATGGACGACGATGACAGTAATGGTGATGATGATAATGTGTGATGATGATGATACTGATGATCGTGAAGGTGGTGGATGAAAATGATGATGGTGGTGATGATGATGATGATGATGGTGATGATGATGGTAATGGCTATGAAGATGGCGATGCTTCTGATATGGTGATGCTGCTGCTGATGGTGGTGATGTTGATGTAGGTTGATGATGGTGATGATGATGATATGATTATGATTATGATGATGGTTATGATGCTGCTGCTGCTGATGATGGTAACGGGTGCTGATGATGTCCTCACCTGGAATCCTGCTTGCTGTACTTCATGTGCCCTGATCACGTGTGTCAAGCCATTTCTGGTTAAGAACGCGTCCAGGGCTGTAGAACTGTTAGAAATGTTGAAATAAATGGCTAAAACTGGAGTGGAACATTACTTTTAAACACTACTAATGACTGGAGTCGTTATGGCAAACTCCCATAATCCTTAGCGTTAGGGATTTTTCCTCGCTGTTCGTGATATTGTGACCCACTCCCGTCTATGCTCAGTGCTAGTGCTCAGTCCCCTACTCGTTTTCGTCACTGAGGGCGGTTTTTACCTGAACGCATGCGCTGTCCCTCTCTTCTTGTTCGGTATGAATCCATCATTTTCTTCTAGCTTCCTTTTTATTTCTGGGGTTTGCTCCTGCAATCTAAAGATAAATGTAACAACCAATAAGAATGATCCTTCAATAGAGCTTTTGTACCAAATGTATCGGCAGCCATGTTGGATGCAGAACAATAAAATCCCTTTGCTCTTGGGAATTGAAATTTTCCTCTAGCAGAACGATTATATTGTTCTTGCCATCCAACATGGCTGCCGTCACGTGATGGTGCAAAACGACTATAGGGATTCTTTACATTTTTGGGGCGTAAATTAAGATTTCTTGTTGGAATTTCATCCTTGTAGTAGATGTCACTTGTAAAGAATATACAATACTCAAGGGAATGACACTTTGTATCCAGGCCATGCTTCATTCCCTTGAATACTATTTCTTTTCTTAATAAATTTTTTTCAAAATCTGAAATCAATTTATCATTAATATATTATTATAGCTAACACTGTCTAATTTGGATAAACGACATTGTTTTGGATAATCTGCAATCGTTTAGACTTAGGAATGTATTGGACGACGATTGACTGGACCATGAATCGCATAAAAAAATCGTGGAATTTTCAGCTTTTGAAAGGGTATGGATAATCTTAATGTATAGTTAAAACATACCCAACCTCTCAATATTGATTTACTCTTCTAAATTCTGAGTTTTGGGAGTTTTTTTATTTTGGAAAATCAGGAACCGAGCATAAATGGACTGGACTGGACGTCGGGTAACTGGATCGTGCGGATCGAAAAACGTTCTTCACCCTTAATTTGCAGCTTTTATCCTGTAATTTTTATTTTGATATTCATAACTAGTAAATTTATAGTAAAAGTTTGCAAAAAAATTTTTTTTATTAATTTTTTTTCTTCATAACTAGAAAATGTTATATTGGATCTTGGATCGCAAAAACTGAGAAAGAAAAAGAAATATTACTCAAGGCAATGACATGTGCTTTGAAATGGTTTTATAAGATGATGAATGAAAAGTTAAGATCATCCAAAGATGCCATGAGACAAATAAGACATTTTACTATCATCAAAATATCCGATGCTTGAAGTGGAAAATTGGGGTTCCTGTGGTGATTATTCGGACCAATCACAGTTGAGATCGCAATATTCCTTCCTTCACCACAAAGTGCCTCAACACATTAGTAGAATAACGTCTAGCAATAATTTGTTGAGAGAGGTCCTACCCGAGTGTCATCGTGCTTATTTAGTTCAGTTATTGCCCAGAGGCCTTTATTTCCATTAAAAAAATCGAATCACAAAAAGCTATCTAAAGGCCTATTTACACGGCACGTTTTGCCGCGCGCGACTTGACGTATACGGCAAATTTTGGTACCATTTACACGAGCACAACTTGTCGCACGCGGCACGAAAAAAACGCGAGCAATTTACTCGTCAAATTACAAGACTATTTCTCATTACAGCAAATGCTTCTTGTAAAATGCCACCATACACAGTTGAGAAGTGCAGTAAATAATTATGTCTACATTGTTATTTGATGAGATCATTCAGAATTTTTGCACTTCGTGTTTAATTACCGGTAAAGAGGTTTTCATGGAAATCCGCCATTTTGTTTTGGAATCAACTAGTTCCAGTCCCAATCTCGATCAAAAACGTTATTTTTACGTCATTTTCCTACGGCATGTCGTAGGGTTTTAAGCCAAAGCTTAAAATGCTACGACAAGTCTTGAGGCCGCGTACGTCTGTCGTAGGACCATTTACACGACCCGATTTTGAGCTGATCTTGCCGTATACGTCAAGTCGCGCGCGGCAAATCGTGCCGTGTAAATAGGCCTTAAGGCCCCGTCCACACTATGCCGGATAAATTTGAATCCGCAACTTTCACACCGAAACCGAAAAAAAGTTTTCCGTCCACACATGAAAACGGGTAAAATGTTTCGCGTCCACACTAGTCCGATCAGAGGTGGCAAAAACGCTTCATTGCACATCTGAGCATCGAAGCTGAAATTGAGCCTGCGGGGAATTTTTAGCCTTCCCGCCATGTTCCCATGACGTTCATGACTTCATCGTATTCGAAAAATTTCGGATACGAAATGTTCTTCGTCCACACTAATGCGGCTAGTTGGCGTTTTCAAATTGTTCCACTATGGAGACCGTATTTGTAAAAAATCGTTTTCGGTGAAGAATTGTTCCGGATTCGCCTGGACTAGTGTGCACGGTAGGCCTAACCGAATAAATAAAAATCGGATTCAAATTTATCCGGCATAGTGTGGACGGGGCCTAAGTAAATAGATCATCAGTAAAGATTTTCGATCTGAAATAGTGGTAAGATTTTACCCTAATGTAATATGGCGTTTTTATCATTCACCATGATTTCTTCAGTCTTAAAATCTTGAAAGTTACCGAGTCAAAGTTGAAACACTATCCAGTTACGTTACTATAGCAACCTTGACAGAAACATTCTCGAATCTTTGGCTTTTATATTGACATAGACGGAAGTGTTTGCTCCTGATGCTTTTGCCATTTAAAAGTCTGTTTATCAAGCTCTTTCGGTTTCTTATTCATTTCCAAAAACTTTAATGAAACGCGAAGAAATGAAAATTAAAGATAAATAAGTCGATCTGTGATTAGTACTTTTACAGCAATTTGATTGGCTAAAAACAGTGGTCTTACATATTTATTTATAACCTTTGTGGCGTGGACATACAATTGTGCGACACGTTGCACTCAATAACACTGTATCTGTTTCGCACCAAACTGCCGCCATCTTTTCAAATTATTTGATCCATCCATTTTAATACCTAATACTTTTGTTCGTATCGTCCAATTGTACGAATATAAAAAAATTGTCTCTGTTGTTGTACTTGCTGGCAAATTCTGGCAATAATGCGAAGTTCTCAGCCAGTGACTTCTGCACATGTGTGCATGTCTGACAAGAATTCTGCGACGCGTTTCATTGTTCAGATGAAGTAAAAGTTGCTACGTGTTATATCCTTCAAAAAAAAAAAAAAAAAAAATCCTTATATCGTAATGGATAAACTTGTAGCCTTCTTTAACTGTTAACTATAAATTTCTAATTATGACCGGAGATTATAATTTTTAAAACATCGTTTCTCTAATTGTCGATCAATCAGCACTTCGACATTTTATGCTCTTCACTGCCCACGTCGAAAGTCATCATTTCAAAGTCAATCCGCGTGAAAAAAATATTTTTAAAAAACACGAAAAATGTGTCCGAGTTTGACGCAGTTAATGAATTTTTGTGGCTTATCAAAGATACCAATAGAAATTCACTTATATTGTATTAGTTTTTATATGCAATTATATTTAGTCTTCAGTACGTAAAACGTGAATAAAGATTATTTAAAAAAAATTGAAATTCACATTTGTCTTACAAAAGATTTTAGATACCTATAGAAATTCACTTATATTGTATTAGTCTTTATGTGCACCTTATATTTAGTCTTCAGTACGTAAAACGTGAATAAAGATTATTTTTAAAAAATTGAAAGTTTTGTACGAGTGGAATACGAGCAACGTCACTACATCAGGTGACATCACCCTCATTAATAACTTTGTTCTTCAAGAACTACAAGATTCTTTGACTGTTGTCTCTAGACTTTTATACATAAATCAAAGACAGTATTTTATATATTGTGTTTCATTGAATTCGTGTGCACACATTTTCCTCAAAGAATTTTTCCCGTGAAACTTTGAGAAGCACAATGTTTTAAAAATCCCTACAGCACTGATTTGAGCTTGATTGAACATCATCAAGGCATGGTAAGGCATGAATATTCAAACTTTTGTTAACGGCTATAACACGAAGAAAAATAATTCAAGCGCTCAGGCGTGGAAAAAGAAGCGGAAAAAATGATACCGAGTTAGATTTGTACAGCAAACGCCGCTGTAAACGAATCGACACAAATTGAATGTAGTTTAGACCAGTCGTTAAGGCTAGCAGTAAAGTTACCAGGAGACTATAGCACCTGTTTCAACCAAAGGATAGGATATTATAGTCTTATTTCATTGAACGAGAAGCGATCTTCACGCAACAAATGAACATCTAACTACGAAAAATCCTATCGATTTTGTTCGTCAAAGCGGAATCCATTCATCACGAGATGAGTTGCATCGAATACCTTAGACTTCTAGTACGACGTCGAATCGAGGATATCATAGAGTCAGAGACAGTTTTCCATCGTTGTTTACAATCACTAGATGTTACCGTACTTGGTCTTGGGTCTATGCTTGGAGCTGGTTTGTACATCGCCACAGGAGCAATCGCTAGAAATACAGCTGGTCCAGCAATAGTCCTGTCCCTCCTTATCGCTGCTGTACCTGTAACCATATCTTCACTATGTTATGGGGAGTTTGGATCACGTATCGGTAGGACTGGTTCTTCTTATTCCTACACTTATTATTCCTTAGGTGAAGTGTGGGCTTTCTTGGTTGGATGGAATCTTATTCTAGAAAACACTATAGCTGTAGCACTTCTTGGACACGAAGTCAGTCGATTCCTAGACGTGATTTGTAATGGGTATATCTATCGATTCTTCAAAGAAAACATCTCCAATTGGCACGTAAGAGGGTTTCTGCCTTTCCCGGACTTTTTAGCATTTATTATAATCATTGTATTTACAATCATTTCTGCTTTGGGGGCAAAACAGACGGGTTCATATATTCGTATAGCCACGTTAATCAATATCCTCGTCATCCTGTTTGTTGCTCTTGCGGGGGTTTACTACATGGACACAAAGAATTGGTCTACGATGCACAAATTCATGCCTTTTGGCATCCATGGGGTCATGACTGGAGCCGCTAGCTCGTATTTCGCTTATCTTGGATTCGATACCCTTAACACAGCAAGCGAAGAAGCTATCGATCCTAAGACTACAATCCCTTTGGGCAACAACATTAGTACCTACGCTGGGGTCCTTGTCTATCTCGTCATTGCATCAGTACTGACATTGATGATTCCGTACAATCTGTTGTCTCCTGACACAGCCCTCCCAGAAGCATTTGCTTACGAGAATTTCCCTCTAGGCAAATATTTTGTGGCCGTGGGGGGAGTGTTTGCCATGACGACCTGTCTCTTGACGTACCTTTTCTCGGGGGCTCGAATAGCATATGCAATGGCAAATGATGGTCTTATTTTTGAGTTTTTCGGAAAAGTTCACACGAAGACTCGAGTACCCGTGCGAGCAGTATGTGTGTGCGGTTTTACAGCAGCCACTGTTGCCTTATTCGTCGATGTCAATAACTTGGTTGAAATGCTTTCCATTGGTACACTTTTAGCGTATACTATGGTGGCAATTGCAGTCATACTAGACCGGTATATGCCTCATACGCTTGAGGAATCATTGAATGAATTCTCGATTACTGTTCCTGTACTCAGGAAAGATCCACCTATAGACAACAATGACAATGCAGGACAAGATAGCAATAGAGGAGATGGGACAAATCTATTTGACTGTTGTCCAAACTTGTTCAAACGCAAAGACAACCGCACCACGAACTACAACGAACTGCCAAAAACAGAAGATGGCATTAGAAAGATGAAAGAACCAAAAACACCCACAGACCAGACGTATGGGGTGTCCTGCTTGGCCTGTGCCTGCCTGGTCGTTTCTGTCTTTGGGTTTTGCCTGGCAATTCCCAGTAATAATAGCTTCATATTAATTCTAGTATCCAGTGTGATGGGTATGACAAGCAGCGCCTCGTTTGTAGTTCTCATGGTGCAGCCAAGACGTGCTCCTCACACAAAGTTCTCTGTGCCGTACGTGCCTGTTGTACCCTTGATAAGTGTTGTCATTAATGAATACCTGTTGACCAACCTGTCAAAGATCACGTGGGCTAGCTTTGCTGCATGGTCCTTTATTGGTAAGTAATTATATCATCTTGTCATCATCACTATCATTCACATCGTCATCATTAGCACCATCACTATCATCCATCATCATCTAATCGTGATGATGATCATCAGTAACATTATCACTCACCGTCATCACCATCATTACCACCAGCACCATTATCAATATCATCACTTTATCCTCATTATCATGCTGTTGTCATCATCTTGACGACAGCATCGTGATCACGGCAATCATTATCATCTCTAGCTATGCTTCTCCAATACTAGCATGCATCATTATCATCCATCATCACTATCACTGCCTGAAAATTATCATTATGAATCTCATTATCATCATCGTTATCATTACCATCATCATCACCATCATCACCACCATGTATCATCATCATGTATCATCATCATGTATCATCATCATCATCAACCCCATTATCATCACCATCACCATCACTATCAGCATCATCACCATCACCACCATCATCACCATCATCATCAACATCATCACCATCACCATCATCATCACCATCATCACCATCATCATCACTATCACCATCATCACCATCATCACCACCATCATCACCTTCATCACCATCATCACCATCACCACCATCATCACCATCATCACAATCATCACCATCACCATCACCACCATCATCACCATCATCATCATCACTAATTTGTGTAAGTTTCTTAGGATAACCAACTATTTCTTTTAAAAAGAATTAATAACCAACAGAGGTATCTTTTTCGTCTGTTTTTCTCAGGATTCGCAGTTTACTTTATCTACGGTATTTCCCACAGTAAAGAGAACAACAAAGAGATGGACCAAAAGGCCTTCCTCTTAAAATACACTCAACCAATGCTGTCAGTACGAAATAGAAAAACGTTTTCTAAAAGTAGCGATGACATGAGTCCAAACAGCAGTACGTCTAGTGATGATGAATTAATATCGACCATGATGTTTACCAGTGAAGATGATAAAAATAGTCCATGGACCAGTCCTGATGTGAAGGACAAAAACCACTCGAGTATAACATCAACAAGTTGACATGACGAGGACTTAAGGTCTCTTTCACACTTGCAACAATAGTATAAGTATCAGCAACATACACAGACTCAGTCCAGCTCTTCTCTAACAGGTACAAGGAAAGACAACTGCTGTTAATGAGCAATGCACAACTGAGCTTGTGTACGCTGCTGATGTTAATGTTTGTGTTGCAAATGATACTTAATAATAACCGCTTATAATTTATCAAGGGTCGAGGGTCTAGAACAGGGGGGGGTGGCATGACTTTGCGCTCTTCAAAGAGTGGGTCATGAAGAGGGGGTGAGAAAGGGTTGGGGTGTTATTTGTTAAAAGGTAGAGTTTTCTACTACAATTTTCGACTTTTTGATGACAATTTCGCATCGTCTACCAACGAAAATGTAGTGACGAATAATGAATGAATAATACTTTAAAATAATTCCAGAACAGTTAGTTTACTATTGATATCTAGTTCTGAGTTTATAAATATTTTGCAGTGAATTTCAAGAAAATATGATGATCTCAATAATATTTAACCAAAGTGTCAGCAACATATACAGACTCAGTGCAGGACTTCATCTCTAACAGGTGTGAGGAAAGACAGCTGCTGTTAATGAGCAATGCACAACTGCGCTTGTTACTGATGTTTTTTCTTTATATTTCTATTCGTAATTTAATTTTGTTTACAAGAAATAAAGGGAATAAAGACTTTAAAATAATGAAATAAAGCGTACTTAAGTCTTAATTATCTTCTTGCTATCAATACGCTATACTTATACTAAGCTAGGACATGTTGCCTGGCATGGAACAATAGATTTGCTTGGGTAGTCCGGTTCACATACACGAGCATAACCAAAGAGGTTTATATCCTTATGGGAATAAACAAGGCTGCTGCCAAGAAGGACAGATTCTTCTTTGCCCCATTAGCCTCGTATTCAAGCACTTCAGGATAAGTTTACTCAGCATAATTGAACGTTTTTATTCTGGTGCGAATAAACATGGTCTATTGATACATATATTTACCATACCTGACTGGATCTCCCCACATTAGCTCCCAGGCCAAGTCGTTTTGGTTATCAGGTTCATCAAGGTTCACTTGAACTTCATTGATTGCTTCGATGCGCCCGCTACCTTGGATGGGCAGCGGTATTCCACCATGGACACAGAATATCTATAAAAGAAAAGACAAAAACAACCAAGAGGAGAGAAATGCTATAGAGGCTTTGCACCATCACGTGATGGCAGCCATGACAGCAGGCAGGAACAATTGAATCTGGTCTCATCTGATTTACATGAGAAAGAATTTAGTTTCCGAGGGGAAAAGGACTCTTTTCGTGCCTCTTGTCATGGCTGCCATCACGTGATGGTGCAAAGCCTCTATTGCGCTATTTGCTGGTGCCCTGCAAAGGTGGTTGGTACAATAGACCTAATTCGTCTTGGTGCAGTGGAACAGACCACGCGTCATTTCCTTACAAATAAGATTCTTTGTTTGAGTTGTATGCAAATTCATGTGTCTTCTCATGTTCAACCGTTAAACAAAGAAATGACCCATAATGGACCACAATGCCTTTCGATTCAAGATGGCCGTCGTATGGTTGAAGTAGTCTATTAGGTCGGGTTGTTTACCTTATCATCAATAGTGGCCGCCAAGGGCAGAACATCAAAGACAGCATTGATCCCTCGCCACACGGTATTACCCATTTCTTTACCAAACTTTTTTTCACATTCACTAGAAAATAAAGGCATACAGTCAGCGCTATCCGATTAAGAGCATGTGCACAAGATCGCACTTCTTCGACGCAAGTGCACGGCTACCTTTCAAGATGGCGCAGGGAACTGTGAAAGCGACTATTCCATTACGCTTACTTAGTCATAATAGTAAATAATATTTAATAAGGAAGTTAACTCTATTGATAGGTGATTCACAGAATGTTTCTCTAGTCAGCCCTGATACGATGTGTAATATTGTACATGACTTACGTTTTGAAGGTAAACATCTTTTGTATGGTGCGACACTCGTGGTTTCCTCTGATGAGGTAAAACTTAGAAGGAGCGAGCAGCTTTTGAGAAAAAAGGTAAGCAATAACCTGAAGAAAAGAAATGGAAATCTAATTCAGATAAACATTTCTTGATTCACTATTTTGGAGTACAAAGATAATAAGTGCATACAATTAACAGTTGCGCTATTAAAAATAATTTTTCCTAAGATTGTTCCGCAGGTCAAACAATACTTTATTAACATCCTCAGTGTTCCTCTTAAGTTCTAATCAGACTTAAAGGCTAATAATAGTGTCTTTCTCACCTCTAATCCACACTCCCCTCGATCAACGTAGTCACCAAGGAACAGAAAGTTAGCAGGGGTCAGTATTGGGCCCATTCTCCATAGCAACTTCTCAAAACAAACTAAATCATGGAAGTTACCATGGATATCACCTAAAAAACACAAACAACATACTACTTTTAGTCAAATCCAACTCATGGTCTATTATCAATGCTGCCTTCCGATTGGATGAGCTATTACTAGGCTATAAGAGACACCTATGGTTATGAAGTGGGTTTTCATGCCAGAGTCCAGGACTAACACGGTAACATCTTACCGAGAACATAAACGGGGGACTGGATCCTGATGAGTCTTGGTTCATTCATGAAGATTTGTTTGACGTTCTGACAGAGAGACAACAGGCAGTTCCCAAGTACTATCATCTCTACAGCTCCCCAGCTGAAGTCTGGCTTCCCTTGTGGATGTTGAACCATTACTTTTGGCTTGATTGCTCGTTCGAAGTACCTCAAAGCCGCCAGCATTTGATTGGCGTCTGATTGCTAAATACGAACAACGAAGGCTTTTTAAAACTTAGAGAAACGAAATGCATTCTTTTCTAGGTTGGGTCACTAACACCATGATATGCAAAATATATTCGTACCTAAGCTATACCTGAATGCGCCATACTCATGTTCCAAACTCCTACCTCAACATTTTATTCCCGCTGAATATTTAAGTTACTTTCGTGGATTTCTATAAAATTACATAATGTTACGCAAACATATTATCGTGACTTCATGTCACGCTCCTAATCCCAAATACCGTGATTCGGTGTCGCGCTCCTAATTCCTAGTCTAACAATATTGAAGGTATTGGATGGATGGTATTGGATGGATGGTAAGCAGTTTTTCTTACACCTGTAGGAGCGTGACTCCATGTCACGTCTCTAATCCGCATTACCGTGGTTCAATGTCACGCTTCTAATTCCTTGTGTAACGATATTGAAGGTATTGGATGAACGGTAAGCACTTACACCTGTAGGAGCGTGACCCCATGTCACGTCTCTAATCTGCATTACCGTGGTTCAGTGTCTTCTTGTCTTACCTTATTGAAGGTGTTAATGGACGGTAATCGCTGTATCTTACACCTGTTACTTTCAAGGAGTGCACAGCCTGCCAAAGCTTCACTGTCTCCCATATCCCATAATGCACTGACGTCACTCAACATGCCACTGCGCCTGACCTTCACTGAATGTGTGGCCAGCTCGTATGTCTTTCCTTTAGTTGAACTGCTGGGAAACGAGAATTAGGGTCAAGAAACGTAGATAAAGAATTCCATAATCACCACCATAACTGAAACGTTTTTTAAGAATTCAGGTTTTGGCATCCCTTAACAGAGTTTGCCGACCCCTGCCCCCAAAGATAAGCTATATTTGATGTACGCAACTGTGAGTCACTCTCTAGTCTCGTTTCACAACAAACTCTTATCCTTTGGCCTTACACATATTTTTATCTTTAGCCTTTTATTTAATTGTACAATTTATATTATATCATAATTAAGATTTTTATCTGCACGCCCATATTGGGAATCAGCTTAATTTGTCGTATATGTTAGCGTGATTAAATAAAGTTTATCTATTTAATAACTTAGAGATAGGTGACAGCTAATAACCAAAAGGTTAACAGGGAAAATAAGTTTATTACAGTAATATCATAATCATAATTATATTATATGCACACATTTGGCTGCCTATTTTTCACGAAGGTTTGATGATCACAAAGTAAACGCAACGTTGATAAAATCGTTATTTTTTAAAATTTAAGTAGCACTATCTGTAGAATTCTTACATGAAAATATGATATGTATATGATGATATATATATATGATGACAAGTGCTTTAAAAAAAAAACACGTTTCGGCGAGATGTGCGTCTCTCCTTATTTGTCAACTGCATTTGATTTTTAATATTTCAATAAGACAAAAAATTTCTTTTGCTCCGGTATTCCTTCCCTTGTACTTCATCCAATATGGCGGATACTAATCACGTATCCAATCTTGTTTTGAGTTGTAAAGAATTATGAACCCATTCTTTGTCAGCTGTGTGTGATTTTCAATATTTCCCAGATAATATTTCTTTTAGTTTCTCTATTCTCTTCTCTTTGATTTCATGTGCAGTCTTCCCGATTCCTGTCTCGGGGGCGTGGAAGTTCATATCATCCTTGTCGAAGTATCCCTGGTACTGGTTGCTGTAAAGGTCTCTCAGTTGTTCGAATGTTTTTCCTATGAACAACCCATCACTGTCTGCTTGTTCTTTGAGTTCTTTTAAACATGACTTGAAACTGAAATCAATTCGAAGATACTGCATGTACAGTGTTGTGCGTAAATCAGCAGAGGGGAAGGGAGGAGAGGGAGAGGGGGTTAGTAAGGGCGTGTGTTCATAGCATTTCTCGTGGGGGAGGGAGTGGTGGATTCCAACAAACCACAAAAAATCATCCCTCCCTACCCCCCCCCCCCCCCAAAACACCAATGCAGATCAATTTTTTGCTGTCAATGGAAAGAGTAATGGATAGATGGTTGAATGGATGGATGGGATGGGATAAAACGGGATAGGATAGGATTGGATGGGATGAATAGATGGATGAAAGGAGGGATGAGGGGAGAGATGATGGGCTTGGAAGAGAATAAGTGAAGAAGGGTTGGACACAGAGAGTAGCTCAGAGAGGAGTAGTTTGTTGACTCACCTATATTTATTACAGAAGTTTTGTGTGACTGCTACAGTATCATCAAGATTGACGACAGAATGCCACCAGCCACTCGGGATGAACATCATCTCTCTGGCCTTCTGTACACATTCCAGGGGCTGTTTAGAAAACTGTCAAAAGAGAAGAGTTAATGGAAATATAATAACTATATAATAACTATATAATATCTATGATCCATGATCCATGATCTATTTATCTATTGTCTATTATCTATTATCCATTATCTACTATCCATTATCTATCATCCATTATCTATTATCCATTATCTATTATCCATTATCTATCATCCATTATCTATTATCCATTATCTATTATCCATTATCTATTATCCATTATCTATTATCCATTATCTATTATCCATTATCTATTATCCATTATCTATTATCCATTATCTATTATCCATTATCTATTATCCATTATCTATCATCTATTATCCATTATCCATTATCTATCATCTATTATCCATTATCTTATCTATTATCTATTATCCATTATCTATTATCTATTATCTATTATCTATTATCTATTATCTATTATCTATTATCTATTATCTATTATCTATTCTGCTTACCAAATGTGGTCTGGTGTAGACCCACCAGTTATACGCATCATCCATTTCATAATCTCGTTTTTGGTAATAATTGTTCTTTACACCTGTTAACAAGATCAACACCCATTACTGCGCGTTAAAACCACGGTTATGGAAATGGCTACTGAAATCAAGCATGAGAAACTGCTTGACAGAGATAAACAATAACTATTATCAATAGCCATGCTGCAAGTTAGACGAGTTGCTGCAAATAAGAAAAGAGTTGCTGTTAAAATAAGAAACGAGTTGCTGCATGTTAGACAAGTTGCCACCTTGACAACAAGGTTACTTCTGTCGAAAGGTTTATTTTCACTTGATTTATTTTCATTTACTATCATTCAATAATTATCATAAGTAATATTTTCTATTCATAATAACTATAATTAACTGAATATATGCATTATTGTATTTTGAGTGTGAATAGATTTGAAACTCTTACCAGGAATATGGTATTGGCTCGGAGGATAGAGACCCCAGAGTTTAGCGCCTGTAACAAGTGCTAGCCATCCTGTAGTGTTAGCAGGATCAACGTGCCATCCTGAACCGCTCTTCTTTGGAGCCATGATTATCCAACGCCAGTCCAAACGTAAATCTTCATCAACTTTAGTCATAAAATCATCGTCCTCCGAAAAGAAATCTGGGACAGTGTAATCCTTTGATTATAAGGAGAGAGATCATTGGTTTATAATTCTAATAGCACTATCAAAACTGCGCAGAAACCAGTTTGACTCGACTCTAGTACCATCATGCACAGAAAGGACATGAACAGCCATCCTGAACGCACATATTTTCACTTGTCTTTTCCCCTACCCAAGTTGATCTAATCGAAATTAAGTCTGCTACGAAGCCTATTTGTTTGGATTATTTTTCCTTTTTTAGTTTAATTAAAATAACCAGGACCATACTTCCAGACATCGAGTGCTGAACCGTCGTATGGACTTACGGCTACGCCGGAGATTTCGACCCCGACACCGCTATCCCGGGAGGAATTACAGACTGATTAGGAAGCTCGGCAGAAGCCTAAGGGAAAGGTTAGTCGGCCCCTAGACCAGCAGACCTAAAACTTCGCTAGATTCGCTGATAACTTAGGACCCATAGTTACTCCTTTGAATGTGGGATCTTTTTTGAATTTTCTATTACACAGAAATAGATACATACTTGCGACAAGCTTGGATACAAATCAAACACATCCGACATAAACACCATCCATTTGGATTTGTTTTTGTGCGCGTGGTTTTTAATGTAATCGTAGTATACGCGTAGAGGAATCATTTCTTCCCGTTGTCCTATATAAACACCTTCCTTTATTCTTGGGTCGTTTTGGAATTTTTCTAACCTCCAGGCTCTCATGGCTTTCCATTTGTCCATCACACCAGTAACGATACAAGGTATTCCTGACAAGAAAATATGATCGTGTTTTTTTTCAGCAATGACAATGACATGACGATGACACTAGACAAAGTTAACTGCGCATGCGTACATCTCAACATAGAGCCAATCTCGTCCCCAGAGCCTTCGTTTCTCGTGGTCAGCACCAAGAAACAAAGTTTCTCTCAGTTTCTCATTGCTGACCAGGCGAAACGAAGGCTCTGGCGTCGAGATTGGCTGGTTTTTAAATTATGGGTGATTAAATTATTTCCCGATCTAACGAAAGATGACTTATTCGAAAAACAAAAACCTGTCATGGCAACATCACGACTGCGCGTCGACAGCAAACTAACAGCTTTTTGAGTTAAACTCGAAGTGAGCCTTACCTGGTTCCATACATTCTTCTACAAATCTTTCTTTAGTTGGTTGATGTATTCTATGCACTGTACATCGTGTGCCATTCACCGGCCATATCTCTTCCAGGTCTACATTGTGCAGGCTGTTCTCTGCTTCTCGTTGCTGTGATAAGAAACGTTCTTCGTGTTTCTCCTTGTCTTTACTATCATCTGACTTTAATACACCTTTGAAGCACACACACAAAAACAAGATTAAGTCAAGGGTGGAGTAGGGTGAGTTGATTCACGCTATTTCACAAATTCCAAATGATATTCAGAATAAATCTAATGATATCAAATTAAACATGATATTCAGATATCAGTCCTATATTTATTTACCTTCAATAAGAAATTGTTCGCTCTTGGTACACAGTCTGCTGCCAACATGTGTCGAACCGATAAAATTCCCACAAATTTCGACGAAATATTTGTCGGTTTGGAAGTATCGGGAAACAATAATTGATTTTTCGAAAGTAAAGAAGGGTGACAAAGATAATGGTGATGATTCCGCTGATGATGAGGATGATGATGCTCTACGATTTGCTTTCTGTAGAATAATTTCCCTGAGCCATTCCCTCACTACTGCTCCATCCCTTCCTCGTACTATCTTGATACTCCACGAATCAGCTTCAACGTCTCCAGCATAGTTAAACACAATGCTTCTTTCTCTGTCATTTGCCACCCAAACACTTGAACTTCTGGGCAACTCGACATTAAGAGAATAACTCTTGTGATCCACTCCATCAGCTGCTATAACTATGGGTAAAGATCAATTAACGAGATGAACTTATATTAATGTAACTCTTGTGGACGGAAATTGTCCTATGAATTAATATTTCAAGACAAGAATATTACCTGGAAGTAAAGAAAGTTTGAAGAACACAAATTTGAAGAATAATTCCTGAAAGTATTTCATCTTAATTGTTTTTCACAAAAGACCGACACCGTAGAAAACATTAGCCGAGATATTATACAAGAATATGCGCATGCGCTTTTGGCGTTTGTCCTTCGTCAGCTGTTATGTCCCATAAATAAACCGCTGATAACACACAGCTGTGGACGTCAAAACAAACTGTGCATTTTTATAGATTATATTAATTAATCGATTTTGATGAAGTTTGAAAATAAAATCGATGTCATTGGGAAAATAAAAGAATATTGTGGATATTTCTCGGAACGGTTGTTTTGAAGCGAAAATGATTTTGAGCTGACAGTTTTTCAATAATCAAAATTTAAAAGCATTTATTCGTGGAAACTAAACATGTTTCCATCTATTTATATAACCTACTTCATATTTTTCTTTTAACAGTAAAAAGTAAAGGCAATATTTCAAGGGAAATGTCAAGTTTTCATTCATTCAACTCACGTGATCAGTTTTGTGTCATTATTCACTCTTTCTCCGTTAACTTTTAATACTGGCCAAAATCTAAGACTTTATTACCACCAAGTTACAAATGCATTAGTTACAAGACAGTCCTAGTCCGGCTAGTTTGGAGTAAGAAGTTCAATTGGAAGGAAAGGAAAAGCGATATATTTTTGTTCAAATTTGAGTCTTTCCAGTGAAATTGGTTTCGCACTCAATTCTCGAAGAATAAAATATTGATAAATAAATTTAATTATTTTACTTATTAAATTTATTTATTTATTATAATTGTATTAATAATAAATAACTATAACTGAGTTCCATTATTTCCCGTTCATTATAACTCCCACTTCGTTACTAGGGTCACATATCTCTGTGACTTCCCTAGTAACCGCATAGTTCAGGTATCGATTTCTGTTATTGTCAATAACGTAACGTTCAGACTTGCCAATACAGACACACCCAGCGATACCCGAACGAACCGTCCCTTGTCGATCCTGTTCCCAAGGATGAGTGTCTACAACGACCACTGCACCATCAGTAGACGAACTAGTTCTTCCGTTCTGTGAAGGCGCATGCGTGCTGCTTTCATCCGCTGACCAGTATCTACTGGTTTCCTTCGAATCAATTGACTGATTTTTTCCTTTTTTGGAAGAGCACTTTGCTCTAGATTTGCCTTCCGTCATTTCTTCAATTAAGTCGAGAATACTCTGGAACTGACCACTAGCGTCCAGTGCAATATTAGTGGCAGCTGTGCTGATGTTATTGCTACAAGTGACGTCACTTGTGGCGTCATGAGTGCCGTCTTTGCCAACAATCTCAAGGCTTATAGAGTCCGCAGTCAGTCCCTCATTCTCAAATATGCGGAGCTCTTCTGGCATGAAGTTGATTGGTTGGCTGGAGTGAGAACTGGGACCAAATAAGACTTGAGGAGAGTTTTCTTCCTGGTCAGCAGTCACTGGGAATCCTTCCGCTGACCAAAAACTGTAACTGCGGCTCAAGCTTGAATCTAAACGACAGAAAAAGCAAATGTCATCATCAAATCATAGACAGAAATTTTAATAATCCAGAATGACTTTCTTTACATTACCTTGAAAGCTGTGCGAACGAATATTCCGAGTGTCCCTCTTGCACATGCGCATTGGAGCTTTCACAGTATTGACGTAAGCATTTTTGAATGGCGGCCAGACCAAGCCGTAAAGTAATGGGTTACAAAGACTGCTGACCATAGGGAACTGCAGGGACAGTAGGCCATATATAGGTGGATAGGTAACGTTGAAGTAACCCAGAAATATGGCTACCTAGAAAAAAAGATGAGTACAGCTTAGACATGCGCAAAAGAGCGAAGAACAGATCAATTTCACTGGGGGAGGGGGATAAGAGGGGGGTTCAATGAATGAAGCCCGTTCATCTACCCTCTCCTCCCCTTTGAAATTGCAAGTTTTTAGTGATCCCAACAAAATGAAATAATTAACAAAGGTGTGGCGGCCATGTTGGTTGTTATGGCAAAAGAAAGCAATGAACAACCAACATGGCGGCTATAAAAAAACAAAGTAGCTGTTAGTATATTATATCTATATTTGTAAAGTACCAACTCACCATCCAAGGAAGATGTGAAGCACAGTAGAGACAAACCACTATCGATACCATCCTTGTCATCTTACGAGTGTACTCTTCTTGAACAAGATTTCTTGTCTTTTTAACCTTAATTTTTCCCGTAGCACTTGAATATTCAGCTCTAAAAAGAGAATTCCTGGAAGAACTTGTATAGATCACACTAACCACACACACCAACACGAAGAAGAGATGAATTGAAGCAAAACTGATCGCAAAGCTGCTGCTCGGAGTAAAAAGGCAATAAATATGGGGAGCGAAACGTGTCGGTTTGACATCCTCCGATGAGAGCATTTGCCAGGAAGATAAAAAGGCGGACAGCATCCAACAAGTTATGACGACTACAACCAACAATAAACCCTTCCACTTTCTTTCATAAAAGACTGGTTTAGTGAGTAAAAGGTTTCTGTCTATCGCGAGCATCACAATCGACAACATTGATGTCATTTGTAAGAAAACTGTCAACCAACTTTGAATTTTACAAAGAGAATAATGTTGCTGAAATCCTTGTGGTCTATCGGAGATGTAAATATAAAGAGAAATCAGAACCGGGCCAAGAAAATGGAGAATATCGGCCAAAGACAGCGAACAGATAAATGGATTTATGGAGTACTTTTTGAAAATAAACATTCCAATGCTTATTAAGACTAGTAAATTTTCCAACGCGATGATCAGCGACAGGAAGAAAAGAATAAAAACAGTTGTTATGTAGAAATCAGGTTGATCTGTTAAGCTTGAACTGTCTTTGCTGTTCGACGTGGTTGTCATGGCTGGTTTTCGAGTCTGCTAACGTGTTTAAATTTTGGATAAACCTAGAGGTCTCACTGTTGACGAGCTTGGTTGAAAAATGCCATTAAATCTTCTTTCGCTTTTATTATTTCCGAGGTCTGTATATAAATACATCAACTGCTGTTCCATCAGATAACTCGATTCATCAAACCAGAGATAGAAATATAGGTTACTTATGTTCCAAAAATATTTCTAGAATTATATTATGGACCAAAACTATTCACCCATTTCCTCGATAACCAGCTCACTCGAATTCCACAAATTGTTTTCTTCACCTTGGCGAGTTTTATTAAATGCGCTATTGAGGCAGAATGCCATCGCTTTACAAATTCGTTCAGTTTCTTAGTGTTAATTCACTTTTGTCCATTAGGCCTCGATTGGTAGCTGTATGTTATTGGTTACTTCAAAGTGTTTAGGGTTTTAGTGGGTTTCCAAGATTGGACCGTTTTTCAAAACATTATGTTTAACGACCTGAACACTGTTTAGGCTTAATTTTGCAATGAGCAAGCTATTAAACACTTAAAATCGACACGCAAAAACCCAGCATTTGAAGCAAATGGCAAAATCGTTAAATCGTTCGCCAAAACAAATTCATTTGTTTGTCGTTAGTACGCGAGCCAAGGATTTTGAACGACAGACTCGATAAAAGTTTAATAAGGCCCGCATCAATACTGCGAAATAAATGTGGTTGATTCATATATATTATATAATATATTGCATCAATGATATATCAAGAGAAGGACTAGTCAGGAGAATTTGAGACCATTCAAGCTACACGCAAAATTACAAAAAAAATTTTGATTTGAAAATTAAAATAAAGGAAAAAAAGAAGAGAAAAAATTGGAATAGCTCATTTTGCCATAACTATTAGGATAATTTGGGCTATTATATTTCGCTAAAAAGTATTATAATTGACAAGTTAGACCCGAAGCTCGAATGGAGTCTAGGAGTCAACTATCAACTCGTAGACCATGAGGGCGAAAGTTCTATAATTATTTTGTCTAAACCTACTAATAGGTCAATTAAAAAAATAAAAGAAATAAAATTAGTTTGAAAACGCGAGTTAGTCGCCATTGTGTTGGTTTTCAAAACCGGCTCTTTTCGCTACTAGTGGTCTAATCACTAATAGACTATAAGTAGTAGCCCAGCCAATCACAACACGCCATTTAAGATAGACCATTTGTGGTTTAGACTTAAATCTACAATCAAATCTTCCGTGTGTGGAATGGTCAAACCGATATAATATTGAGCTGGAACGAACGCTATTCGCCATATATTGTCACTATATATAGTGCATATATAGATAGCCTTGTCTCCACTTACTCTCCAGATAGACTTTCGTCGTCAACGTCTGTTGTATCTGTTGTATCTTCATCGCATTCCATGCTGAGACTTTTGCGCTTCTTGTTTGAAATGCTACAAAACAGAAATAGGACACTGAAGACATGAAACAAGGGAGGGCGAAAGAATGGAGGAAGCAGAAAAAAAAAACCTAGAGAAAGAAACCGAAAAAGAGAATATACTCAAACAAGAAAGGAAAGGAGGCAATGAAGGAAAAAAAGATGAAAGAGAAGAAAGGAAAGAAAAGAAAAAAGAAAGTAAGCTAAAAAGAGAATGAAAGAATGAATGCTAGAGAAAATAGAAAATGGACTTTGGGGTATACGAAACCAAATACCCACCCTGAGGTAGCGAATGACTGTGCTTCTCCCGTCAAACCTTCTAGCATGTCTTCTTGTGCAAACTTGGTGATGGACAAAGGAAGGCGGAATAGAACTGAGGTACCACGGAACTTGAGGGAGCCTACGGCTTCAAGGAAGTCAACTAGTGAGATGGCTTTTCGTCTTTGATCACCAAATAGTCTGATAAAAAAATAATAGTTAAGCTGATTATAATTATATTGATAATGATGATGACGATGAGGGTAAAGATGTTAATCATGATGATGGTGATGATGTTGCTGATGGTGATGGTGATTATAATGATGCTAATGTTGATATTGATGACATGATGATATTGTTGAAGATGTTGACAATGGTGATGATGATAGTGTTAATAATGGTGATGATGATGGTGCTGTTGATGATGACTTAAGTGTTGATTGATGATGATGATGATGATATCACCGTTTATCCCATCAATTTGCTAAAAAAAACTGCCATTTCTTCTACCAGTTTATAGTTTTAAAATTGAATGTAAGAGGTACCTTGCATTATCGGCAGCAGCTTTAACAAGCGACTCCTCGTCCAGTTGCTGTCCCCTTGCACGATAAATATCTTGTACCATTTCCCTAGAAATTAAACATGGCAGAAAACTATAGTTAATGTGGCTGACTACTTTTGTAAATAATAAACAGAAAATTGAAAATTGAAACTCTTTTAACCTGAAATTTAATGCCAATTTCAAAAATGCAAAGAAAAATGGGGTGTCCTGAGCTTGTTTTTGAGATAATCACTCCAGAATGACATGAGTGTGTACAATTTTGTCCTCCAAATTGAGCTGCTTTGACGTCACATGCAAGGGGTCGTCAATACAGAAGATAAAAAATAATGGTTTTATGCATGTCTTACTTGAATTCAGAGAAATCCAGTAGTCCATTATTTTCCTTGTTGTAGAATTTAAAGATGTAACGACATCTTAGCTCCCCAGAGAGACCCCCATGGGGGGTACTAGGTTCCATCGCCGCTAACCCATACTGAACATCGTGGTGTTGTAGAAACCCTTTGTCATCACAGTCAAACGTACTGAACAAAAAAAGTGATACAATATATTGAATAATTCCATAAAATATTAATACCTCCCCCATGGAAGGGATTGGTATTTGCAAGTGATGGGGAGGGTCTGAGGAGGGTATATTGTATAGTAGCATAAAATATTCATACCTCCCCCATGGAAGGGATTGGTATTTGCAGGTGATGGGGAGGGTCTGAGGAGGGTATATTGTGTAGTTCCATAAAATATCCATACCTCACCCATGGATGGGATTGGTGTTTGCAAGTGATGGGGAGGGTCTGAGGAAGGTATATTGTGTAGTTCCATAAAATATCCATACCTCCCCCATGGATGGGATTGGTATTTGCAGGTGATGGGGAGGGTCTGAGGAGGGTATATTGTGTAGTTCCATGAAATATCCATACCTCCCCCATGGATGGGATTGGTGTTTGCAAGTGATGGGGAGGGTCTGAGGAGGGTATATTGTGTAGTTCCATAAAATATCCATACCTCCCCCATGGATGAGATTGGTATTTGCAGGTGATGGGGAGGGTCTGAGGAGGGTATATTGTATAGTTCCATAAATATCCATACCTCCCCCATGAAAGGGGTTGGTATTTGCAGGTGATGGGGAGGGTCTGAGGAGGGTATATTGTATAGTTCCATAAATATCCATACCTCCCCCACGAAAGGGGTTGGTATTTGCAGGTGATGGGGAGGGTCTGAGGAGGGTATGTTGTGTAGTTGTAAAGCCTGTCTTATAAGAGCAATGCAGCTGTAACCCAATGCAAACGCAACCATAAGTGCAAGATTGAGCAAATTAAGGTATGCATGCAAACGTTATTGGTCTTGAGCTTGTGTTTGCATTTATGCAGCCACAAATGCAAACGCATGAAAAAGTTTCCATTCCTTGTGTTTGTGTTTGAATTTGCATTACCATAGTTTATACATCTTTTTCCTTGCACTCATATGCATTCATGGAGTGAATCTGCAGGCAATTCCCCTACCTGTCCCTCTTCCCAAAGGTGACTTAGCAGTAGGGCACACGTTTCACCTCAAGGATTTTGGTTTTGTTTTCCTGATTCAGTATCACATGTGAGTAGAGTTTCTTAGGTCATTCCCTCAATTCCAGGGTTTTTCTCTGGGTTCTCCAGTTTTTCTTCCTCTGCAAAACTTAACACTCTAAATTCCAATTTGATCTGTGAGTTAGCTGCTGTGCCCTGACTTTGATCAGCCCAGAGGTTGTTTCAGGGTATTGATAAAATTTGAAGGCTGTTTTTAAGAACTGTATGGAACATCCTGTTGGTGGTCGGATGTCTAAGAATAATCCCTCTTTAGTGGTAAGTATGGAAATCATTTGGATATTATAAATCTGGTTGTAATCTTTGAAAATGCAAATAGTAAAATGTTTTTACCGAAAATAGTCATCAATTTGGCTCTCCTCAAAGTCTGCTTTCAACTCTTTCATCATTTCGCAAAATCTTCTTTTATCTACAGTCTTGCTTTCATTACAAGAATACTTGAGAAACAGTTTGTTGATATAAGATTGCTCTGAAACAAAAAGAAAGATGAGATGTTCATAATCTAGGGAGTGGTATGTATAGTCAGTATGGTATAGTATAGCAATGTATATGTGGCACTTTAACAATGCCTCTCATTTTTTAGGCCCAACCCCAATTTTCCCCAAGTGAATGTTTAGGTCTCTTCGACTCACCCCTCACACTACTTGAAACTGAATTTCTCATGGGGTCAAACTAATTTAGTTACAAACAGATATTCATATTTACCTAGCTTTCCAAAATGTGCTGACAACACAAGTTTGTCGTAAGAAGACTTATCTGTAACATTATCATCTGATCTATTTGATCCATTTCTTGTTTTGATGTCTTGTTCTTCCTCCTCTTCTTTCTCATCATCATAATCATCATCATCATCATCTTCATTATCATTATCCTCATCATCATCATCATCGTCATTATTATCAGACTCACGTGCTATTGTGGGGTCTGGAGTCTCAGTTGTTTTCACACTAGTTCTGTGTAATGCTGGTTTTTTGGCAAGTTGAGAGTTAAATGTAACATATTTTGATGATGCAGTTGACAAGGAAAAAGTATCCTCAAGAAAGTTCAAAGGCATCAGCTGGAATTCTGTAGTAAATAAAAGCTAGTAATTACTAAACTATCACCTTTATTTCATTGTCAAATTGGGATTTAGAAGTCGATTTTTTGTTAGATGGAGGCAACCAGAATAAGTCTGTTGATTCCACATTTTTCAATTCAATTCAATTTCAATTCAATTTCAGTTTATTTACACTGTTTTTTTTTTTTCAATTTTATATAATAGAATTACAAGAATATATATAGTTGAATAATATTTAGAATTTTTAATATAATTAACAATATAATAGGTGTAAGTGTACGACGGCCAAAGGAGCTAAGCTTTCTAGTTGGCTGTCGTAATTTTCATTTAGGGTCAGAAAAAGAAAAAAGAAAAAGACTACAATTCAAAAGACTATAATATTAAATTCAACAGTATAAATTTTCCTCTATAGCAAAAAAGGAGATAAATTAAATAATTAAATATATATATATATATATTGTTATTGATTACTGAGTAAGAATTCCTTATACATCTGTTTGAAGGATGAATTAGGAAGACTTTTGATTGATTTGGGTATTGTTTCCCTGGTAAGATGTAAAAAATGTACCAATATGTCAGGTGGTGGAACATGGCTAGTTACCATGGTTACCATGCTGTCGGGGAGTATCGCATCCTTTGAGACAGCATCAAGGTACCAAATCCCACCCTCATCATTGCCAATCTCTAAAAGACTTATCGCAACCTGTCACTAACCAGAGTTTTAGTAGTGCAGGCAATCAGAATGCAGGATTTGTAATAGTTCACTAGTTTGCAATTGTTACATTCTAATTATAGTTGTTCTCTTACCTTGTGTAAATATCTGAGATGTCCATTCTATGGCTTCTCTTGATATCGTTTGTTGATCTGACTTATGATAATCAACTACCTCGTTAATACTAAACCACTTCAAATGATGACTGTCTTTACTGACAATTTCTTTATGTAAACTTGATATAACTTTGGATCCATCTGCATCAGACTCTTCCTTTTCACTCTTGTTGGAAATGCCTTCATCAAGATCTTTGTTGTCTTGGTTGCCATGGTGACATGTTATAAAGAA
Source organism: Actinia tenebrosa (assembly GCF_029948245.1). Lineage (NCBI taxonomy): Eukaryota > Metazoa > Cnidaria > Anthozoa > Actiniaria > Actiniidae > Actinia > Actinia tenebrosa. The sequence goes on from NW_028292578.1 coordinate 13,744,313, forward strand.
TGTAAAGGTTAATTTTCTTGCATCATTGGTGTGCCGACTGCTTCTTATTCCAAGTATGCCTTGATTTTTGATGAAATGTGTCTGATGTAATAACAAAAAAAATTCATGAATAAAAATAAATGAAATGGATATTTTCCTTTTTGGAAAATAGCTGTGAACTAATGTAAATATACGCTACAGTGGCAGATTCAGGATTTTTTCTAGGGGAGTGCACCAGCCAGGATTTTCGTCTTAGGAGTGGATGCACCCTTTACAAACTAAAACACCAAAAATGCAGTAGATATCAGCTCTTCTACGGGGGAGGGTGTACTTCCCCTGCACCCCTCCTCTAAGATCCACTTATGTGTTACTTCCTCAAAGCATAGCTTGGTTCGTTCGGGTTGAGACAAAAGTCATGAAAGGATAATTGGTGGTAGACCACTGTCAATGAAATAGATTGTTAGAGTACAGTTCTCATCTACCTCTAATAATTTTGTTGATTGACAGTATAGTCTAGCTACTGCCCATTAACCTGTCCTGACTCTTGTTTTCGTCAGCATGTAGCAATAAGACATTAATAGTAACGTAATTCATGACATATTGCAAGTGCAAAGGTGATTGATGCAATAAGAGCTACATTGTATAGTAAAAAATATATATTTCCTTAGATTTCTAGTATGCAAAAGGAAGCATACAACCACAATTTGCTACAGTTTGTTCTTTTGAAGATGCATTTTCAAGCACTTATCCAAGTCAACTCTTTTCTGCACACTAATCGTGCAGCCAGCAAAATTAATATAAATATATCACATAATTATAAAGCTTTGTTAATTCTTAATGATCTGAGAGGAGATATAATGTTTTCTGGTTATAACAGCTGATAGTTTGATAACATCGATAAAAATCATTTTAGCAATTAGATAAATAAAAAGAAAGTAATTGTTCAGCGGCCAAAAACAAAACTTTTATTTGATCCGTCGCTTGGGCTTATCACAAACTATTCAAATTAAGCTTACCAAGCTTACAGTTTTTGAATTATACAAAGGTTAGCTAACCATTATTCCTTTCAAAGTGACAAATAATCACAATAGAGGATTAACCAATTCATAAGGGATAAATAAAGCTAACATTGATGGTAAAACATTGATAAAAATCGCATGATTTGGCGATCATTATCGCTTACTTGTGCGATATTTTCTTTACACCAACGTTCGACAACGTTCTCAAAACATTCATCCTGACAAATATCTACACTTGGTGACCCCCAGTCGTGACATCCAGGAGATTGCTGAAGGAGAATACTCTCGTCTGTCTCACATTTAATAACCAGCTTGATTTCGATAAAAGCGTAAGAGGAGAAGTTTTGATTTGAAGATGAAAGACAGGAAAAGCCTTCGGACGCCATGTTTATAAATATTCTGCAAGATTTACTCTCTGGGGTAGGGTAGGTAGAAAAAGAGTCAACTATTATAAAGGAAAAATAACTTTAAAAATATGAATATTTTAAAACGACTCCAAAAACTTTGAATATAAGGAAAACTATCATAAATAAATGATCAAATAATTACTGACCATTTTAATTTCCGTTTAGACAGGTAATTTGGCTTGGAATATCGCGTGTTGTAGTCCTCCTACCCCTCCCATCGAACAAATTTTGACAAGTGCCTTTGACATGACCATGCTTGAACGTAAAAAAGAGAAAATCTTCACTGTAATAAAGACTTTCATCTTGAACAACATAAGTATTTTAAGTATTTCAGCTCATTTAATTCAATAGCCTTTGAGCGCTCAGGGATATGCATTTTGAATTTCTAAATGTTTAAAAAAAATTCTTTTAATGTGACGTCATTGAAGAAATATTTTTACTGACCCAATATGTGGTTTTAAATTAAAAGGTTTAGCTGTTCGAAAGTCTTATGTATGCAGTTGACGATAAAATGATGTTGTGCATTCATTCATTCATTCATTCATTTATTCATTCATTTGTTATTCATACATACATGTATCAATCAATTGGGCTTCCTGTGTAAAGGTGAAAAGGTTAACGCGTTGTTCGCGCGGGAAGTTCAGAATCAAGATGGCGGCAGATCTGAGCAGATCTCAGCCCGAAAAACGCAAAAGATATCACTTTCTTCTCTCTTCCTTCACCCAAGAAGAAAGAGAAGAACTAAATAATGCAATACAAACCTTAGGAGGCATTTATACGGAAACACCAGTAAGTTTTAGCAAGATTTTTGATTGTTTTCTCGCATGACGTTTTGTTGTCTGCAAACTTCACACCTCAGAACCAAACTCAATGTCATCTTTTTAAAGATCTTCTCTGTTAACTTACTTTTATTTATTGAGGAATCATTCGATTCGCAAGCGATTTCTTCGTTTTTAATCCAAGTTTAAGCAATTTGACTTGAATTTTCGCGCGTCTCCGAAGTCAACTGAAATCAAGTTGCCGCCGGGTGCTGTCAAAACACGTTTCTAACGTAAACGTTAACTTGTAGCTGGCTATATAAGCTAAGTTTTTGTGTTTTCTCGCAGCATTTTTTCTCAAGTTCAAGCCACATTGTTTGTAAAAAGCCTAATCGTGGTGAAAAGTTTCTTTGTGGATGTGCTACAGGTAGGAAAGACTTGAAATGATGATGACAACGATGACAATGAACATGATGATAATAATAAAAATTAAAAAAAAAATAATTTAATAAAAATAAACTATATTATTGGCCTATATTATATCATTCAAGTAACATTTTTTTTTACATAATATTTTAGGCAAATGGATTCTCAATAAGGATTATATCATGGATAGTGCAAAGGCTCAAAGATGGCTTGATGAGGATGCATATGAATGGAATAAAGACAGTAACATTACTGGCATACCACTTGATCATGTGTCTGCTCCCATGCGCTGGAGAAAAGCATACAATGTGACTCAGCGAGGACCGTTCCATGGGTGGAGAACATTGGTTGTGATCAAAGATGCGAAAAGGAAGATTGCATATAAAAGGTATCTAATTTTTGTTATATTTTATCTGAATAGGCCACTACATTGTTGGGGTGAAGTTTTCCTCCAGATAATTGAGATGTAGTTTGTGATCAGTCAAGAAATTGAACCTTTGACCCCAGGCATAAACTACATAGCAGTGCAAGATGCGCCATAGCAGTGCAAGATGCGCCATAGCAGTGCAAGATGCGCCATAGCAGTGCAAGATGTGCCATAGCAGTGCAAGATGCACCATAGCAATGCCATACCACTTATAATAACATCAAATATTTTTTCAATGTAATTGTTATTTTCTTGTAGGCTTCTAGATGCAGGACAAGCAACCGTGTTAAATGCTAGGCCACCATTCCAAGCTAATCTGGTTGAAAAAGTTACTCATGTATTTGCTGAAAAAGCCATGGAGAAGGTTGTGCAGTGCTTTCTTGATGCAGGAATCCCTTGTCTTTCTCCTGATTACATCCCAGAATACATACTACAGGTAAAGGCTAAGGCTCATAATTTACCTATTACACATGTTTTTACTACAGGTAGAGACGATTGTATATTAGTCCAATGGGACTAAAACCACAATGGCAGCTTCACACATGTACTAAATTCAATTTTTACTAATTTCAGGGCTTAAAATAATGGCCAATAAGTATTAAAATAGTATATATATTTAGCATATATAATAGTATAATGAATTAGTTTTAGCTTGGTCATACCTTTATTTCCCTTCGTTTCCCTGGCAAGGCAAAGATTTGACCAGAAAAGTTCCAATTCTGGATGAACATTGTATGATGTCAAGCCCACTTTTGAATTTTCAAAATATATTTTTTCTTTTTCAATTTAGGATCCCATTCCATCAATGGATGACTTTTCCATTCTCAATTACTCCAACCCAAAAGCCAATTCCAAAGACTGTCAACAGAGAACCAACCAACCGATACATCACCCCAGTATACCCCCCTGGGGAATGTGGAGCACCCAAGACAAAGTCAAGAATCAGTGACATCAAGATGAGAAACCAGGGGCAGAAGAGACAAGCCGAGGCAATCTTGATTGAAGACCACCCCTCCCCACCCAAGAAACTCAAACAGGTAATTTTTCCAAGAGTTATTTTTCTTTTGAAAACTGTTGTTTTGAACCTCCTGGGGATCAGGGGAAAGATCTGATATCAAGGGTAAAATTATAGTGACTGAAGTTCATGGGACCTACAGCTATACCAGCCTTAAGGTTGAGATAATGTAAAGTTTGAGAAATCTGGGCATTGAAATAATAGGACATCACTGTATTTGACTCATGTGGTGTCAATTAATTAGATCAGTATAACATATATTAATCTCTTCTGTCTCTACTTCTGACTACCTCAGTGAGAATTAGATACGTCCTCAATAGCATGCTTATTATGAACCATACCCATGATAGCACTGTATACAACCCAAATAAGTTTAGGATACTGACCTTTTACACCCTTTATCTTAAAGAATTTTCAATGTATGCATCTCATTTAAATATTTTATAGATAAAGAATCATGAGGAAATTTTCCCCAATTGGCTTGAATGGCACAGCACTAGTCCTTGGGTGCTAAACATGGACTTGACTACTTGTGAAAGACCTTCAAATCAAGCACATCTTAAGGTCAGTAGAGTATGATATCCATGGTTTGATAAAAATGCAAATTTTGTTCCATTTCTCTCCCATTCTCTATTTCATTCCCATCTCATTTTCTTTTTTTTTCAGTCTAAAAAGTCAGTCTCCACCTTCCCAACGTATGTTGTCAATGCTATTGATAGTTACTTAGAAGAAGAGGGACATGAATCAATAGTCCTATCGACAATCACTTCATTTCTGTCCAGTACCAGACACCCAGCACCTAGCCTCGTATACACCATTATTAATAGATTCTTACTGGTAGGTATTATTTATACTTTATTATTTATACTTTATTATTTATACTTTATTATTTATACTTCATAGTATATGACAAGTACGTCATTCCTGTCCAGTACTATAAACCCTACATCTAGCCTAGTATACACCATTATTAATAGCTTCTTACTGGTAGGTATTCATACACATAGTATAGGCCCATGCCAAATATGTGTTCTCAGCTAATTTTTCACCACACAGAGAGCCCAGCTGTGCTATGAAGTAAAACTGATTTTTTCCCCTTTAACAGAAGGCATCAACACCACAATTAGCTAGTCAGGCATACATGGTGCTACAGCATCTGGTTTCTCTCCACCCTCCCCCTGTTAGGAGCTATTTGTATCAACAGGCAATGCAGTCCCCAATAAGTTCAAGTAAAGGAATAGTCAAGGCCAAATCAAGTGCATGGGAATTCCTATCTGACACATTTAGGTTAGAAAGACATTTGTATTATTTTACATGTTTTCTCAGTTTTTCTTTAATTGTGAAATATACCCTTTGTAAACCCAGAAGAGACAAAACTAGCTAAAAAATTAGTTTGAGCTGCATCGGTGTTTCTAATGAAACAGTAATGATCAAAGGGTAAATTTTACACCATGAAAAGATGAAAAAATGAAGAAACTTACTGACATTTCAGATGCTAGTCCTTTGTCAGATTGAAATATCCTTCCAACAACTTACAGTAGAAATTCCTTTTTTTACCATGTGGAAAAAGGAGGTATAGACATTTTCTGCACCTACACAATATACAGTTCTTTGTCACCACTTCCCAAGCCCTTTGAAATTGCCTTCTCTCCTTTCATTAAGGCAATATGCTTCACATGATTAAAAAAAAAATCAAGATTACTTTCTATCTCTTTTTCAGCTTGGCATTAGAAGTGAAAAATGGTAATTACATCAAGGATGCTAGTACTTCAAGGTAATTATTGCCGAAAAAATGAGATTGTAAAAAAATTTAGGCACCCTATGTTACTGCAAAACCATCTATATACCTAATATTATAAGTTGGATTATTGTTTTATGATTAAATACAGCAAAAATTATAGTGTGTGTGTGGGGGGGGGGAGGTACAAGACGCAGGCATGGTCAGGGGGTGAGTTATGAGACACAAGTATGGTCAATAGTTAGGGAGGGAACAAAGAGATCGTTGTAATCTATTATCGTCCCTAATCATTAGATATTCTGTTCCCTCAGGCAAACAAGAGACAACAGTTTACTCCTTATCAAATTCCTCTGTGGTGTTTTAGAAAAAGACTTTCAAGCTGTAAAAGAAAAGAAGGAATATTCAGGAGGTTTGTACACGCATAAAGAGTCACTAATATGGAACATTATATGGCCAGATGGCCAAGGTGCCTCTGTTAATTGTGCAGTTCGACAGCTTTTGAAACTATTATGGATAAGTGCTAAACAATCAGAAGAAGACAACGTCAAGATCCAAGTCCTCTTGGCCCTCCAGGGTCTGGTTGCCATGGTAGCAGCATGCTTTGAATACATGGACCAATCAACATTGGGTACTAATACCTCTGGTGCTAAAGTTGGATCAAGAATGGTATCCCTAGCAACAGAGTTGGTTTTAACATGTGGCAGGTCACATGATCAGGAGGGTGGTCTTAGGATGTTGCTGGAGAGTTGCCATCCTGCTTGGCTCAAGATGAAGGTGCTTGATATCATGCTGCATTCATATGATGATTGTCTAGTGCCCCAAGAAAGTAAACATCTCTTGGCTAAAGGACTGTGCATGGAGAAAATTGTAAGTATAAAATATAAATTCTTATGTGCTAGTGAAATGTAGTATAAATTATTCCAAGATTGCTTATAAATGAATAAATAAATCCGATCTCTTGATGTATTAATATTAACAGTGTTGAATTCGTTTTTCAGGTTTGCTGTTACTTCTTCCTACTTCCAGTATCAAGCACGTCAAGCCCAGCAATGAATGTGGAGAATACAACCCCTGAGTCAGACATCCCCATAACCAACAAAGATGCTTCAAGACATACTGCACTGAAGTTGATTACGTAAGCATTATACGTGTCATTTTGTTATCTTCATACATGGCATGTATTGCTGCAGTTATTTCAGCATGCTTTCATAGCATGCACAAGGAGTTTTGGTCCATACGAAAGTGGAAATGAAGAAATAAATTGTAATATGTGTTGTGTTTCTATGTATGACGTATGTATTTATATGTCATTTTGTTAGAAAAGAAAAGTAAGTTATAATGAAGAAGCTGATAATATAGTTATATGATAATATAGATCATGTATTGTCTCTTGACAGGGATGCCAATACCTACCACAGTATATCCAATGACTTACACAAAGAACCGGCAATGAAACTTAAGAAATTGATGGTCAATAAAAGAAATGCCCGCGGTAGGTTTGCTCAGTTTGCTGTGGTCTAACATAATCTAAAATAATGTCAATCTATTTATGAAATTGACCTTCATATAGAAAGGAAAAGCAATAAAAATGTGACGTTAGATAATAATAATAATAATAATAATAACCTTTATTTATGTGTCATAAGTATCTAGCTTACATTAAAGTATGCTAATTGGGGACACCTATCTAAAGATAAACAAATATACATACATACAGGTGAAACCCCATTGCATAAAGCAGCAATCAAGAACGAACCACCAAAGATCCGAGAATTGATTGAAGCTGGTGCTGATGTCAATCTAACTGACCATGCTGGCTGGACTCCTTTACATGAAGCTTGTAATCATGGCAATGAGGCATGTGTTGAAGAGATACTTAAAGTACGACCACTTGTCTATAAGACAACTAGGAATGAAGGTAACTTAATGATGTGTCTCACCGTGATTGATCTATCTTTTGGACTCATATATCTTGTTCATTCTTTTTTTCATTTCATTCAGCTTATTCAATGATTATTTTTATATCATGACACCCATAGTTAGTCATTTGATGAGTCCATATTTCATCCATCCGTCCATTCCTTCATCCATCCATCCAATCCTTCATTTATTCATTCCTTCATTCCTTCCTTCCTTCGTTCATTCATTTTTTCATTCATACTCCAGGCATGCCAGGTCTGTACATCCTTGCATCTCCATGCTGTGGAACAACTCCTCTACATGATGCAGTGAACAATAACCACATGAATGTGGCAAAGCTTTTACTGGAAGCAGGAGGTAAGGAATCCCAGGACATATCAATAGATACTTTAAAAAACTTTACGTGCTATATGAACTTCCAATACATGTTTATGGGTAGAGTTTCATTTGAGGGATTAAAGATTCTCCCTGTTTTCCAGTTTTTCTCTCTCTGCAAAACCAAACCCCAATATCTGTGAGTTAGCCATGCCCGGACTTTGATCAGCCCAGAGGTTGTTTCAGGGTTTGATCTGTGAGTTAGCCATGCCCTGACTTAGATCAGCCCAGAGATTTTGTAGGTACAGAAGACAAAAACACACAACATCTACAATTTTCTTTCACTGTCTAACCTGTAGTGCATTTGTATATTGAATGTTTTCATTTTTTTTTTCATTTGTTAAATAGGATTACCATTACTACAAGCCACAAATAAAGATGGTCTTACACCACTAGATGTATCTGTCAGTGAAGCCATGACTACATATCTAAAGACTACTGAAAGAAATCTTCTAAACAAAACCAACCAACTTCATCAAACCAATAAAGATGGAGAACAAGCAAGCATTTTAAGGGTGCCTTCTGATAAGGAGTACTTCAAGGTGTTAGGAAAGAAAGGCTGCAAACTTGCACACATATCTGAAAACTGCCATGTCTACCTGTTGTTGCTGTCTCAGTTAGTTCAAAGCTATGCAAGGCTATATAATCTTGGTTATATACATAGAACTGGTGTGAATAATGATGGTATAAGTGAGAAGGGGCTACAGGAATCAATGGATGGCTCCATAATGTGCACCTTTTCTTCGCATGTGGAGAAACTCAAGTGTCATCTTAACAAAGTGACATCTGGTTGTCAGCTTAGCACTTTATGTCAATCTAGGATAGAAGCTATGAAATTTATATAAAAATGACTTGACTGGAAAAAATGAAGTTGTTTCTCTAATATTTGCAATGACCAAAGAATATTACTAAGGAAGCAAAAAATGAGACAAAATATTTTGTGGTAAAAGGATGGAAAATTAATCCAATTTAATCAAGCTCAAAAAATTTTTATAGTAACAATGAAATTATTATCAGATGACTTACTTTAATATATTTAAAGCTATCAAAAAATAAAAACTGAAAATAAGCTAGAATTGAAAGAATTGAATGTTACAGTTTTATGGCAGAAGATAATCTCTGCAATAACAAAATCATGTTTTGTTATAAAGCTATAGGCCCCTTGATTTGATTTCCTAGAGGAATTGTTCTGGGAGACAGAACATATGCAAAAAAAATATTGTTTTTGACCGCCAGAGCAATAATTTCTCTCCAGAATCATCGCAAGGGGTCTATTTGCTGTGTAATTTATCTCGGCGATAAAAATTATACAATGTTGCAGTACATAAAAAAGAATATTAAAAGCATTTTATTAATGTTAGTTGTTTTGTCTAACTTGAAAATATCCATTTTCTCTGCCCACAATCCAACCCGATTCTACAGAGGTACCCATTCTATCCCCTGCCGCAACAAGTATCCATCCTTTCACTTCTCCAACAAGTGGTCAGAAGTGATAGTAATCTTATTCCCTATCAATAGATGCCTTGCATGTGACGTCAAAGCAGCTCAATTTGGAGTACAAAACAAAAGAAGTTCAATGTCTTGACAATAGCCCACCTCCGAGATTACTTCCATACTCGTACTGAAACCTTTGTGCATGACAATCGAAGCAAATCTCGGTAAAGCCTATCGGGAACCTATTGTTATGTCCTCTGAATTGAGCTGCCAGAATATGTCAGAAAAAAGAGAGCTCCCACATTGAGGCCAAAATGTCATGTGAAAAAAGTTTCATGCCTTCATTGAGGCTAATTAATGAACTCTTGTTTTTAATCCTATTCCATTTTCTTCTATTCGGTTTTCCTATTTTAGTGGTCATTTTAGTGCACTTTTTAACCTTGCTGGGTTACCTGTGATGGTGCCAGCAATGCATTGTGGGATACAGTAAAAGTACATAACAAAAGCCAGTATCCCTAAGGAGATGGAACGAATCATGTCGGCAGGGAAAGTAGATGATCTATCCTTTCGCCCTCAAAATCCTCCTCCATTAGCGACAGACTATGGGTTTTAAGCACGATACCTTACTACAAAAGCATCTCTGTAGGTATATGTGGCTTTTGTTGGTGTATTAAAGTAGAAAGAGCTACACGATGTCCAGAAAGGGGAAGAAAATATCAAAGCATGGCGGACAAAAGAGAAACGACGAGTTGTTCGTGTTTGGATACGCTAGTAAACTGTTCAGAGACGATAAGATAGCAGAATATCATGAAGAAGGCAGACATCTTATTCCTTGGCCAGGAGACGACAGTCTTCTTATAGACAGGTCTGTTGTAAGAAGATTGTTTATTTTACATCATTGAAAATAAAGTTGTGTTGAAATGGTTAATGAAACGATGTACAGTATTTTGTGTAAAAAGAATTCTTTCTAGGGATATTGAGAACTTTCAGCGGTGCATAAATGAACTTTCGTTGTCCAAAGCAACAGATTTCTTCGGCTTTCAACAAAAACGTTCATTGAAAATACCTAAAATCGAAGAGGATTGAACAGGCATATTAGCACATTGTGAGATCCAATGTGCTTTTTCAATATTTGACTGCCTTTTGATATATGGGAAGGTAAGTAACATAGGGATATGGATAGCAAATGAAAGACAAGATGGAGCCGTTGGATGTCTTCACTGTACTTGTGAGTATGAAATATACCTAGATGTGCTGTAACACATTTTTTAAGTTGTTGTGAACTCACTATGGGATATGGTGGGCATTAGCTATGACATAACCAGCTTTTGAAAAGTGAAAACCATCATAGACCATGTGTCGTGAGGCAAAATCATAAGAATTTAAAATGAAATCCTACCCCTTTTTTAGGCAAAGACATGACAGTGTTCCTGCCCTATGTATAACATAACTGCTGTCAACCCCACAACAGCGAGCTATAAGGTTTTCACTTAACATCGTATCTGTATGTTCAGAGCATTTCAGTCCAGCATGATATTTTAGCATATGGTACACTTTTCTTAAGACTTACTTAAAATCAAATTTGTACCTTTAGACGACAGGTAGCCTTCCTGGATTTAAAAAAACTTTGAATTTACAGATACGCAAATTTAATTTTACCACAAGGGCTTAGCTTTAATTTTTACTAGTATACTTCATAACACCCTTGTAAATACAAAAAGTTAAAGTACTCTTTGTTAACATTTTGTTTTCAATTTCTTGATTCCCAATCTAGGTATGACTGTCGTCTTCTCTTCACAGAGAAATCCCAGTTTGAATCCAAGGCTGAAAGTCTCTCCCATAGTCTTTCATTGGAAGAACAGGAAATTGAAAGGCTGTGTAATGAAGAGAGGTACTTGGAACTGCACACTAACTTGGAAGAACAAGAAATAGAACACGGTTGGTGAAAGACATTGGACAATGATTTTTAGCTTGTGTGTCAGAAAGTGTATGTGTTGTGAAAATTTCTATAAATTTGCATTAAATTTTTTAATATTTGAATAATGTAATTGTTTTTCCCCCAGAGGAGGAAATGAAGAGATTCAAGGAAGCTCTTTCACAAGATGGTGCCTATTCATCAGTAGGATTTAGTTATGATAACAGTGAACAGGAGAATACTGCAGAAAATATGCCTCCATCAGCAAGTGGCACTCATCCGCCCCAAGGTACATACTATATGGGTATCAAATATCAAAATAATATAAGACGTTTCGAAGTTCATAAACTTGCAGTTTTTTTAATGTTGTGTAACAGTGACCCGATATTCTGTTGCCCTGAGTTGCAAGTCCCAAAGGATTGAATATTGGAAAAAAAAAAGTTATATATTAGGAATATGGATGATTCTTTTCTCAGACGGACCCAGTGAGAATAATATCATTGATAGTGTAGAAAAGATTTCTTGGTTACTGATTATTGTGTACATTTGTACATTCTTTTAGAGCCAACACCCAGTCAAGTAGTAGAAAAATTTGTAGCTCCAGAAGAGTTAGAAGTTCCTGATGGCATGGAAATTGTAAGTAGCATGTTACAGCATTTTTTCAACCCATACCGCATTCTGAAAAGAACGTCTTTGAATGTAGCTGCATCCACAGTAGACCTCCTTGACTCGGGCGTAATCTTTTCTGATTACAGACTACATGTCATTCCCTTGAGAATAAGATTCTTTGTTTGAGTTGTATCCATATTCATGTGTCTTCTCATGTGCAACCGTTAAACAAAGAAATGATACTCTAGGGAATGAAACATGTCTGAAATGGGAAAACAGTGGATTAGGTCTATTGGCAGTTTGCGAGCATTCCCAAGAGAGTCAAAAGACAAAAACATGGTGGCCATTGTGGTGCCGTTAACAATGGATGCTAATGAGAAATCTTTTTGAGTATTTTGTATCAATGAAACCATTTTAGTATACTTTCATTAAAACCTTCATTGAGCTGTTGAAGATGTGTGGAAAACGTCATTTCATTTCAGCCTGATACAGCCAAGATGAATGCCATTATTGAGAAAACAGCCATGTTTGTCAGTGGACATGGCACACAGATGGAGATCCTAGTAAAAGCAAAGCAAGCAGGAAATCCTCAATTTGATTTTCTTAACTTTGATAACTGGTTGAATCCTTACTATAAACACATGTTGAAGTACATCAAGGAAGGAAAGTATGAACCAGTAACTCAACCAGCATCGCCAGAACAGCAACAAGAACCTGGTAAGCCTATTTGATGTCCCACTTCTTGATTAAGAATGGGGCAAATGGCCTGGGTGATGCTAGAAGGATGGGGCAAAGATGAACCAGTTATATGCTGTTTGCATTTCTCTTAATGATAGGCCTTGAGGGTTTGGAAATACATTGTCAGAAAAACCCATGTGATTTTAAAGTATATTTCAACATGCTGCCAAGGGTGTTATAATTATTTTACATCATGAATGAATAAATAAAGGGGGGATGAGATAATTTATGTACTTGATACATTGGCATCAAAAGCATGATGTGAGGTCATTGCTTGCATATCAAAAAACTAATTCTAGGTTGCAAATTCAATTTTTTTGTGTGTGTCATTTAGAACCAGAAAGTGAAGAGGAAGATTCAGATGGTGAATTTGAGCTCCACCCCTCGTTGACAGCATCCCATCGCAGTGCATCTTGCACTCCAAACTCCTCTGCTCCCTCATCTCCAGCACCCACTACCAACATAGGAGACCAGTACAACTATCCATCAAGTGCAGAGGCCAGTGTGGTGTCATATCCTCTAGATGCCGCAAGTAGTGGGAGTATACAACAGTATTATTCAACAGTATGGACCCAACATAATCAAGTTGCGGGCGGGTATCATTATGGTATGTTATTAAAACCAAATTCAAAATTTTGATCGCTTTTTTCCCATTGTCAATAAGAGTAAAGTTGATGATATGTGGACTTTGATTTTATTGTTCAACAGCAGCAAGTGGAAGTTCTACACATCTTGTAGCATCAGCGCCAATTATGACAGCAGCAGATATGCTACCTCCTCCACCCCCTCCCCCTGGGGAAGGACCACTAGAAGGTAATCAAATGAACACAACATTTTGTTATAAACCATTTTAAAAACCTTCAAATTTTATCGCTACCTAAAATGACCTCTGGGTTGATTAATTCAAGGCATGGCTAACTCATTAGTTGAACCCTGAAACAACCTCTGGACTGATCAAAGTCAGGGCATGGCTAACTCACAGTTCAAACCATGAAGCAACCTCTGGGCTGATCAAATTGAGGAAGTGGCTAATTCTTAGATCAAATTGGAATTTGCTTGTGAATTTTTTTTGTGAAGGGAACAAAATGGGAGAATGAAGAGAAAACCCCATTAATCAAGGGAAAGGACCTAACAAACTCTACTCACATTACTTTATGATACGTGTATCAGTCCAGGAATCAAACTGCAGACTCCAGATATGTGAGGCATCTACCGCTATATGCCATCCCTGATTTTCTTCCACCAACTTCCCATTAAGGTTTTCTTGCAAGCATATTTTGTTTCAATTTGTTACAGGTGAATGGCTAGGAACAGATGCTACTCACGTCCACCATGTACAGCCTCATTCACACTACCCTACCCAGAATAATATTAACCCTGGTGTCATGCAGAATGCCGTACACCTAATAGCTGGACACCCAGCCGTCATGATGCCGTCAACAGCCCCAGCACCTATAGTACCACCCTCTCCTGATATCCAACCAATTATTGACAAACTAGCTATGTATGTGGTCAAAAATGGACCTGAATTTGAAAACATCATCAAGACTAAGAATGACCCAAGGTTTGCTTTTGTCCATCCTTGGAATGAGAACCATCAGTATTATGTGTACAAGAAGCGGCTTTCTTATGAGCAGATTGAACAAGAGAGAAGGAAAGCGGCTACCAAAGAAACTAAACCTACAGGTAAATAATCTATTATTCATTTAATGTAGGTAACTGCTATATCAAGATACCTAGGAGCTACTAAAATGTCGCTGAATTACCTGATATGATGACCACCCACACTGGACTGATCGACATTCATTTTTATATATGAATATAGGAAAATATAGCTTTTGATTTAAAAAACCCAAAGCTAATAGATTCTTAAAATCCATTAAGAAAAAACTATGAAATAGACAAGCTTTCAACGCTCTGTGGCATCATCATAAAGTTAAAAAAAGCTAAGCAAAGATGACTATATAAAGGTAGAGTGCAAACAATTAATCCGTGAAACACTAATTACTAAATAGTACAAAATAGTGCTAGTTAAACAATAGAAAACAATGGAATTTGCATGAAATTGTGCTATTTAGTATTACTAAAGTTTCATGGTAATATTGTTTGCACTCTAAGGAGAAAGGCATGTACAACGTTATATACACATCTTACAATTCCAAAAAAGAACATGTTATTTTATAATGTAGAATATAAAATGGACAATAATCTCAGAAAGTGATTTTTTTGTTGTTGTTTTTTCTTCTAGCAACCCCAATCAGTTTCTCTATCAAACCAAAAGAAGTGTCCAAACCAAAGATAGAGTACAGAACAAATGTGATCTTCAAACAGAGCTGTGAGACAGGAGAAAGTGAAGATGAGGAAAATAAGGAAGATTCAGATGGAAGCTCTAATGGGAATGAAAGTGAGAAAGTGGAATCAAGTGGGACAGAACAGAAGATTGAGACACACGTTAACACAGGGTCACCTGTTGCTGATCTGGAGATGCAGATGAAATCAATAGAAGCTGCAGAAAAAGAAGGTAAAGTTATTATGATGATGACGATGCTGACAATGATGATGATGACCATGGTGATGATGCTGACAATGGTGATGATGATGCTGACAATGGTGATGATGATGATGATGACAATAGTGGTGATGATGATGATAATGGTGATGACAATGGTGATGATGACAATGGTGATGATGACAATTTGTGATGATGATGGTGATAAAAACGTTAATGTGAAACAGAGAATAAAGAAGACTGACAACCATGATGCTGATAAAAATGATAATACTAATTGTAATCATGATGATGGCGATGATGATGCTGAATGATGACGATGATAATACCAGTTATTATTAGATCATTGTCATTAGCGTTGTATTTTCGATTCCTGGAATACTATTTTGTTTCACAGCTCAAAGACTAGAAGTAGAATCCCAATCCCAAAGAGAAAAACAGCTTCAAATAGAAAGAAAGCGCAAAGCATCGCTGTTCATTAGTATGTTGAAGAAAACATCTGGAGCCGAGGAACAAAACAAAGCCTCTGAGTATGTGAACATTTATTACTGAGTATAACTAAAAGGCAACATAACTCCAACCCTCTTCTCCTCCAGGATAAATAATATTATGACTTATTGTGTAAGTACAGTATGTTATAGATCTTGTTTGTTACTGCAGATCAGACAAGAAAAGCATTGAAAGTAATGGCAGCGCAAGAAGACATTTTACTGAAAGCAAAAGACCAAGTGATACGAAGTACAGTGTTTGATGATTATCATTTTAATATCTTTTTATTCTACTCTTTCACCCTAAAGTAGCAGCAACGTGTACACTGGATCTCATCTTGTACCTTTTAATATCTTTTTCTTGGTGTACTGTACCTTCAATTAGTTTAATTCTGTTTTGTTACTTATAGAATCGACATGTTTGAAGAGAAAAAGGCAAAGTATGATGGTGCACTCTTATCTGGAGTAGGAGCACCGTCGCCTGATATCATCAAGGCTACTCAGGTCAGTACAATACTATAGACCTTGTTGGTCTGGGTGCATTGTTTTTTTCCATTTTAGACCATTTGTCACTCACTTGATAATATAATAATTTTATGTTTGAGTTTTATTTATTTTCTCAAAACATTTCTTTTAAATATATATATGATCCAAGCTTGGAACGTATGGTGTATGTGTAATTTGATATAGCTAGCATCTTAACCACTACCAGAATATACCCCCTTTTTGTTGAAGTCAGAAAAGGCCATCTGTATCTCAAACTATCAACAATTTTTCCAGGATCTAATGGCCAAGGTCCGAGCTGCATCCCGTACTAACAGATGACGTACAAAGAAAGGGAACAAAAGGTTATAAACCCTCAAAAGTACTAATGTACTATATGCACACCATCAGAACAGACAACGAAAGTCCACATCAAGCATGGTGCTATATACTGTATAGTGTCAGACAGGACAAGAATCCCGAGTCTACAAGGCCTTTGACTCTCCTACGAGCAGATGTCTCAAAAGATAGTAAAGGTTCAGAGAGATCAGGCAATCTATGTCAAACATGGAAATATGCTACCAATTCAAGCTGATCAAGCATTGTAGACAATCTATTGTATCAAAGATGTTAGAAGGAGCAGGCAATCCATGTACTAGCATGGGCATTGCAATACTGTATGCTCCAGAAGACATGTTGATGTATCTACAATGTATGGGTAATTAGCCTGCAATGCCAGGCTAAAGTAAAGATGTCAGATCAGTGAAGCCAATATTTATTGGTTTATTCTGCTACTGTTTATCAATTAGACAACAGAAAGTAGCGTGCCCATGGCGTTATAGACGCACAAGAGAAAATATAAAGAACGATTAACAAGTGTTAAGAGTGTCACGAGGCGTAGCCAAGTGCACTCTAGCTCGTTAAGATTTATTATTTTCTCAAGTGCATCTATAATGCAATGGGCGAGCGACTTTCTGTTGTATGATTGATTTATGATAATTATAGTTAGATTCAAGAAAAGGTGAACCGTGCAGCCCATGGGGAAATAGTTTGTAGGTTATCACTCCTCTCGATCGTGCGCGCGCTATTGATGTCATCAGATTTGAAATTTAGAGGAAAAAGGCGAGCACCCGGTGAGTTCAGCATGAGCGAGCGTGCAACCCATGGGGAAATAGTTTATTGGTTTTTGGCCAATCAGAAAATGTTATAGACTTTAAATAAGGTTAAGCTCAATACCACATTAGAGTGCACGCACTAAAACTGTGAACATTAAATAGTACTAATTAGTACTATTTAATACAGAATCCTTTGTTTCCTATTGTTTAATTATCACTATTTAGTGCTAAAAATTAGTATTTTTTTCACGGATTTAGTGTGAGCACTCTAGTGTCTTGCTATTGTATTTCCTTACAAAGGGCTAACAATACCTCTACAAATGATGATTTTAAAGTGTTCACTCACGCTTCAGTCCATGATACGTAAATCATCAATGTATGGAAGACCCTGATATTCCATGACTTACAATTAAGAACACAGTTACTGTGAACTTTGATACCTGTTACACACATTACGAATCCTCTCTGAAAGTCATCTTTAAAACTCTTGAACTATGAGAAGATTGAAAGATGCCACCATCCATGGCAGTCAACCGAACAAAAGATTATTCTTCCCAGTGCTACAGCATAATATAGTCTAAATTATTGCCAAAAGAGCTTGCTTTGTTGAAAAGTATTTAAAAAGGAAGTTAAAGTCAAGAGATGAAAATCAGTTTTTCAAAATCTGCAGATCATTTTATTCTTTTTAGGAAAAAAAGATTAGTTCCTTATAAATACTGGACATTAAAGTAAAGAATGTGTTAGTTATGTGATAAGGAAATAGACTAACAGCAAAATATGATAATAATTGTGATTAATATTTAATGATGATATTTTATTAATAAAATGGCAGCTTACATTATATTATTAATTAATATATACATTAGTGTTTTTACTGGAATACCTGTGGTATCACAGTCATGAAATGCCTTCGGGTTTTTTTTATATTTCACTACTTTTGAATACCTACGCAAATTCATGGGTCAATCAGAAAGAGGGCCCTGGGCTATCCCATCATTCATTGCATGAAGTATGATAGCTGCATTTGCATTTCAAGTGTTTAGTAGATCTGAATGGTTTACATGCTTTCTGTGATGTTGTAGTAGGACTCGGCTTGGTCAATCACATTCCACTGGGCTTCCTGTGGTAACAAATACTTTTTAGATTACATTTTACTATAAAATGAGCCCAGTTGCTCAAGGCCTGATTTGTGTTTATCTAAGAGGTGGGGAGGGTATATTGTGTAGTTTAGGAAGATATCCATACCAAACTCATAGAGGGGAAAGCGGAGAGGGATTGGAATTCCAAAGGAGTGGGGGTTATTGTTTAGTTCCAGAAATTCAAATATCTATATGGAATTGAACAACTTGTGGCAACACCCTAATAAAAATATTTCCACACCTCTTTTAAGCGATGAAACTCTCTCATCAAAACCGCCATGAAGACAACGACTGCAATAATCAATAGTGCCTGTGCTGTGATGTAACAAACAGGGCCAGGGGGCGTCGACGACGAACCTACAATAATAATATGAAGAATTGAAACGTTTTTCCTCAAATAAATCATTTCTTTGATCAACAGTTATTTTATGACAAATTATTAACTGCACTAATAAACCAAGTTGATGTTTAATATGATACTATAAGAATTCAAAAATACCTTGAAACATGCATTGTTTCCAGATGAAGAGAGGGATGTCAGCTGGCAGAGTCAGAACAACACCAAAGAATAAAAATACCTACAGTCATGGTAAGAATCCTATTAGAGATGTCCTGGAACTGTATATAACCCTGTTTGTGGTTTGGGTTGCCTGTATAATTATATATTGATAAAAGATGGGGAATTTTATTTTACCAGTAGAGTTGGAACCATTGATAATGACAGGAGCCAGAACAGCCCTGGCACCCTGGAGGGGGGGGGGGGGTTCTAACCTATATTCGCTATACAGATACCTGCTGCCAAACAGGGTATGGTTTTCAGCACTTCTACTCTGGAACAGGATATATAAAATCGCGCTCACTCTGGGACAGGGTATATGAAATCACGCTCTCCTTTCTGGATCAGGGTATCCATTTTGGCACTATCGGAAAAGGGTATGGTTTTCAGCGATCTTGCTCTGGAACAGGGTATGAATTTCAGCAATTTTACTCTGGAACAGGGTCAGGGTTCAGAGGACTCAGCAGCACATTCCACCCCTAAACAGGCAGGAGTACCCCCTGGGCCCCGCACCCAGGGGAATATGAGGTGTAAGCTAAGATATGGTTTTGGAACATCTTATAATAAGACCCATGTGTCACAAAACTAATAATCACCTTAGTAAGTATTGAGGGTCCTTCATCAATGGTTCTGTGTAGCACGATAACAAACATCAACACGATGCAGCTGATGCATAGGCTCCATACGCACCCATGGAATGTCCAGTACAGATATTCTATCTTGTCTTTCTTATTCCTTAGGAATAAATAATCAAATTAAAGGAATAAAATAATTATGTATCCTAATATTCAGTCTGATGAACATTATTCACAATACAAGGTTTCATTGTCTTTTTTTGTCATTGTCTTACTTCATAAAGTCTAATTATTTCTTGATTGGGGAGCATGAAATCCCATTACCTATTAATTATTTATAATATGACTAGATTATTACGCGCGCTCTGATTGGCCAAAAACCAATGAACTATTTCCCCATGGGCTGCACGCTCATGCACGCTGATCACAACGGACGCTCGCCTTTTTTCTCTAAATTTTCAAACCCGATGGCGTCAATAGCACGCACACGAGCGAGATGGGTGATATAATGCGCGCTCTGATTGGCTGAAATGCCTATGAACTATTTGCCCATGGGTCGCACGGTAGATTTTTGGTCATATTATAAATCAGCTAGACGACAAAAAAGTGCTTTTATGTCGTCTAACTGATAAATAGCTGCCTAATTAATGCCAAATCGACAAGACCTGTCCAATTAAGAAAATAATTGAACAGTTACCTATACGGGATTAATGAGAAGCTGTATAATTTACATTTTAACTTGGAATATGACTCACTCTAATAGGAAGACAGTGAAGACAGCTAAGGACGCCAGACAAAGAACTGCTTGTGCTGTAAATATATTATATGTTGTCTTCAGAACCTGAAAGTGATGAGGAACAATAGTACAGTCTAGTATAAGATTTCTGTTTAACAAGGGACGTGTTCAGTCAGTCTGTGATCTCAGAAGGCTGGCCTGAAATGTTTGACACCCTGAAACAACCTCTGAGTTGATCTAATCCAGGGCATGGCTTATAATACTCCCAGCTAGATTGAATGGGTCATTTAGCTTTATTAGGTTTTGCAGAGGGAGGAAAAATGGAGAACCTGGAAGACAAAATCTTTAATCAAGAGAAAGATAAACAAACTCTACTCACATGTGATATCCAGGAATTAAATCCCAAGAGCCTAGTACCACCCTTGATTCTCTATAGCTGCACTATATAGTCTGTAGTAAACTATAGCATGTAAACATTGATTTCAAACAGGACAGAGAGGAGGAGTGCCCCCTCCCACTCCTCCTCCTCCTTCCCCCTCCTCCACCTCTCCATCCTCCTCTGCCTCCCCTCTGCCTGCTCCTCCTCCTCTTTCTCCACCTCTCCGCCTCCTCCACCTCTCCCTCCTCCTCTGCCTCCTCCTCTGCCCGCTCCCACTCCCACTCCCCCTCCCCCTTCCCCTCTCCCACCTCCAACTCCCCCTCCCTCTAGGTAGTCATACATAAAAAGTGTATACCTTCTTGGAAAGTCTAAACGATTTTGATGATTCATCAGTTCTGTCATTGAATTGTTCAAGTTCATCTTGGATAAATCCTTCATTTAATATGCAACAAAAAGATTTCTATATTATTTTCATTATTTGGATTGTTATTTTTTAAAGATGTCTCATGTTAGCCTCCCCACCCCATCAAACCAGAGTAGTGGTTTTATTGGTTTAATCAAGGTTTTTCCATATCTGAACACTTGTTATTCCCTTGATTATTATTTCCTTGTTTAACAACGATAGCTATGAAGAAAGACTGATGTGAGTCAAACTCAAACAAAGATATAATACACAAGGGAATAGGTAAGAGCTCTATTTTAATACCTCTACTTCTGTGTTTTCTCTGATATTCTAGTGCCCATGAAAGAAACAACACCTAAAAAGATAAAGTTAATTTGTTTTAGAACCATGAATAGATGGATAGATAGATGAATGGGTGGATAGATGAATGGATGGGTGGGTGGAAGGGCGGGTGGGTGGGTGGATGGATGGATGGTGCTTGGTAGATGGATACACATATAGAAGAAAGGAGGGAGGAATGGATAAAATGTAGTTTTGGTTAGATGGTAAATAGTGAAACAATTGGTGCTAATAAACCGAACCAAAAGAAAGTGTGCAAGGGATTCTGGGAATTGTAGTTAAAGACACCATAATACAAGTGTCCTACTGGTGGGTGGGTAGAATGACTGATTTTACTTACATTCCTTATATATCTCTTACCTCTAATATCTTGAACACATTTTCTGGTGAAAAAGAATGTCAAAAAAATGAATTTTTATATAAATAATAAGTATAAAGCATTGTTAATTCTCCTCATTTTTAAGAAATTTGTGATGACTGAGGATTATCAGTTTGAGTGAACATGGTGCAGGATGGTCTCACTTCGGTACAAACATCTTCTGTTCATCCTACCTTATATGGTGTTGTTTGTACCCAAGCTAGATCTAAATGCATCTTTTTTGTTGAAATTAGAAAAGGCCTAAGTTTACCAATCCCTTGAAAACATTTATAAGATTCTATGTTTGAGTTGCATTTATATTCAGACATGTGTCTTGTCATGCACAATCATTAAACCAGGTTAAACAAAGAAATGATACTCTAGGGAATGACACCTGGTCTGAAAAGGAAAAACATTACACGCAAGTTAAATCGGTCTATCAAACAAGCAGATTGTACTTCAGATATACCTGTGGGAAACAAGATTTTGGGGATGACAGTATTTTCTTCCAATATGTGACCATGATCAATATAAGCTATACCAAGAATCATAGATCTGTGGAATGAATGAAAACAGCATCTTGTAAAGATGAGAAATTAAATAAGAAGTAAACATAAGTTGGGAATCCAGTGAAAAAAAAGTAAAAAGAAGGTCACAAATCCCATGTAACATTAGCAAGAGATAAGATACATGTAGACCCCTTGCATGTGACCTCAAAGCATCCCAATTTGGAGGACAGAAAAAAAGAATCCCTATCTCCAGAGAATTGAACAAATTCAAAACTATTAACGTTATGTCGACGTTCTGCAAGGGGTCTATTCTCATGTTTCTAAACCAGTTTAAAGTTACCATGTCAACCACAAATCCTAAACCAGTTTAGAGTAACCATGCATGGCAGCCACGTTATTTTGCATGCATTTTACTTAATTACATTTCTTATGCAATATATCTGGGAGAGAGAGAAATATTCATTGGGTATTCAAAGGATAATTCCTAATCATTGTAAACTATTCTTACCTGATTCCTAGGATGCTGAAGTAAAATATCCAAAGAATATTCGAAATAGCAGTAGGACGGACTCGTATGTTCAGAACTGTTATGCTAAAACCAAAAAATAGGGACATAATAAAACTGATATACTATATTTCTATTTACAAGTTTTCCTCGTTACAAATATTAATGAATCTGTGAGCGGTGTCCACTCACTTTTTGCCCATAGTTATTGTTTTTTCCCTTGATATGTTTGGTATTATTGGCTAAAACGCCATGCATTTAAACAATTTACTATATCATGGGTTATTAAACTAATAAATTAAGCTCATCCTTCCCCGGCCTTTATCTTTAATGAAAACAAAGAAGGCTTTTTCTCTCACCCTAGCCTCCGACCAATCTGAAATACACTTCATTCTCCTATTTTCCTGCCACTGACCCTCTGCATTTTAAATAATAAATACCTGTTGAATTTCCAGCAAGTCAAGATCAAGCTGATTGTACATATTCCAAACAAAGCAAAGTTGATCCCAGCATTGATGTTATATAAGGTATTTTTTGTGCTATTATCAGTACCTGAATGAGAGATAGCAATTATAGAACTGAGTGAAAGCTATTGGATGTTCTCTTACTTTCTAATTCCAAGGGTTTTTCCAGCCTCAAGGTTTTCTTCTATTTTCTCTAAAATCAACCCTAATTAATTCAAACTTGGTTAAAGCTGTGCTTGGGGTAATACATGGACTGTATACTGGCTGCCCGAGGCGCCTTCACACTGATGTACTTTGTGGTGGTGACAAGTAATGACAAGTTTTTGACAAATTTTTTTTAGATAATTAACATGTGAAAGTATACACAGATTACTCTTGGCTTTTAATGATGAATCAACAATTGTACAAGCATGCATCCATAAGTCCTTGTTTCATAGGTTAGATAGTATGCTCTATCTGATTGATTGAGGACTGTGCTGCAAGGTATTAGTGAACTGATTATCAGTGGAACAACATGCTTGCATTCCTTCATAGTAATAATAAAAGGGCGCTATCTTTTTCTTTTCTTTTAGTAATTTGTCTCTTCCTACTCCCCACCCCTCCCAGGCACCTATATTAAAGTCACGCGTTTTGCATGAGCCATCTTTATCAGTTTCGTATCCACCTTTAGCTCGGAAATATCACAATTTTTCCAGCAGAAAAAAGCTAAGAATCGCATTTCTTTACAATATGGCATACATAAGCTTTCAACAGGAAACAAAAATGATGATATTTTGATAAAATGGCATTATTTCATATCTCACAAATAACCTACTAAAATAAGAATAAAATCAAAGCTTTGCCAAGTCAAAGTCGTCTTATAATACTAAAAGATATACATAGAAAGTATTCGTGTACTTACTTGTAGTATTCAGGAGGTAAAACGTTAAAGAACTGATGTTTTTTGTGGACAAATTACACAACTTGTACATCTTGTCTTCTTTGCTCTTGTTCCGTGAATCCACAGGAAGCCCAACCAAAATAGTTCCAGTCTCTTCGCAGAATATTTCCAAGACATTTCACAAGTGAAAACGTTTGGAATATTCGCTACTTTCTCTATTCCTTATTTTCGAGATCTTATGTTAATACACCGAATAATCAAACATGGAAGCTTCAAGCTGGCAAACAAAGCTGTCTACTATCAGAGAACGTAATGTGTACGCGTTCAACAAGTCCTTGTTCTGTGATGTAGAGTTCTCTGTCTTGGACGCCAATGGAGGGAGGGTAACCCTTCAAGCACACAAGTACGTTCTGGCTATCAGTAGTCCTGTTTTTGAGGCCATGTTCTACGGGGAATTAGCAGAGACTGGAACAACTATCGATCTACCAGACTGCACCAAGGAAGGACTACAAGAAATGCTTCATTATGTGTATTCAGACGAGGTCAGCTTAAGCGGAAGTAACGTCATGCAAGTTCTGTACCTGGCTAAAAAATACATGTTGCCGTTCTTGGAACAGAAATGCAGAGAATATCTTGAAAAAGAACTCAAACCAGAAGATGTGTTTATAGTTCTGCCTCAAGCGAAGCACCTGAGAGATGACAAGCTCGAACAACACTGTTGGAATATGGTTGAAAGAACGACTGAGCGAGCTGTTTCGTCTGAACCATTTCTTGATGTATCCCATGAAGTGTTGTGCCAAGTTCTCGGTAGGGACGGCCTGAAAATAAGAGAAGTTGATTTATTCGTAGCAGTAGATAAGTGGGTTTTGAAGAGAATAAAGGAAAAGGGAATAGAAAACAGCGGAGAAAACAAAAGAGCCATTCTTGGTGAAGAAGCCATTCGTCTTATAAGATTTCCACTCATGTCACAAAAGAAATTTGCTCAAATCGTTGTTCCAAAAGCCATTTTAAATCTCGAAGAACTCTCAGGATTGATTCAAATTTTGAATTCGCTAACGCCATCAAAAAACATCTTTTCTTCGAAGAAGAGAGCGGGGAGCAAAATAATAGTACCAAAGGCTCGTTTTGGTACTTTTAGAGTAGCCACTGAGGATCAATTTAAAGAGAAAAAAATTGATGCCATTGACTTTACCGTTAACAAAGCCATTACCCTCTGTGGAGTACGGATGTTTGGAAGCCAAGGCAATAGTTATGATGTAGATCTAAGTGTATATCAAAACAATAAAGTCCTCTCACGGATATATTCCACGTGTGCAACTGAAAACAAATTGGTTGATGATCAATACTATGGGTTCACCGTCAACCTTGACAACCCTGTTCCACTAAGCCCTAGACTCAGGTACACTATAGCAGCTAAAATACAAGGATCACCTTCTTACTATGGCCTGGATGGTCAAGCAACTATTCAGTATGAGGATGAGTTGGAGATAAAGTACTATTATTCATCAAAGTACCACAATGGTACAAGTGATGTCATGGGACAGTTCCCAACAATCATTCTAGAGTAAAGTAATTAATATGTACTTATTTGGAGACAGGATTTTAAAAAATTTAGTTGGTAAGCCCGATGTCGACCTCAAAAACTATAATAACTATATATAAACTATAATGCATGAAGTAAAGGGGATTCATGTACTGATGCATGTACTAGAACATTAAAAGTCATCATTAACTATTTTGTGAGTGTATTCAGTTAATCTTCCAATGCATCATGGGATATCTTTATGCAATCAGAATGTCGCTTACGTCCCATCACGCAGTGCGATATATGCTAGACATTCACATGACGTAATTACAATTTTTTTTTAAAATCCTTAAATCACCCACCAACCCCTATCAAAAATAAAAACATATGTTCCCGATTCCTAATTTTTATTTTGATCGGAAGTAAACACATAACTCTGCTTTGAAGCAGAGCATGATTTTCATTGATTATATTTCACTTCCGGAAAAATTGTGCATGGGTCAAAAAATGGATTATTCCAGAGCCCTCGTTTTTTGCCGCAGGCCAGAAGAAACGCAGGCTTTGGGTACGAGATTCTCTTGTAAGGTGGCTGCTGTTTCATTTTATTCATACCTCATAGACGTCATTGGCATAAATGTCTATTCTTAGATTCAACAAATATGTTCGAGGCTTACCAGACGCGATGAGTGGGACGGGAACTCTTTAGTTTCGCCATCGATAGCGGTTATCTTATTGTGGTGCATCATAAAATGATCAGAAAGAAACTCTTTATTTCCTTTGTAGTATTTAGTTGTATTTTCTGTTGTTTAATTCGCTCTGAAGCTCTCAAATAGCGAGTTTTGTTTTGACGTTCAGTACTGACCCCCACTTAAGCAAAACCATGTCCTTGTTCAAGTCCTTAGTACGCATGCTTCAATTCCAAGAATTGACTTTTCAAGGCTCACATTGTGTAATATTTGCCCACCAAGTTTCCGGCTTAGTACAAGATGTATTCCTTCGTTGAAAACCTCAAAAAAGATGTCCTATGTTCCTTGTGTAATGATACACTCACTGAACCTAAGCTCTCGAAATGTTTTCACACATTTTGTGATCCTTGCATCAAAAGGCACGCCGAGCGCATCGAGGAAGTCAATGTCTTCAAGTGTCCTCAATGTAAGTCAGAAACTCCTATGCCAGAACTAAACACTGGCGTAGATGACTATCTGAAACCAAGTCTTGTACATTCAAGAAATCTGGAATTTCTAGAGTTTTTAAATGATGAAAAGTTTTGTTCTGTTTGTGAGAGGAAGCCTAAAGCAACCTGGTACTCACTTGATCGGCAACGTTTGCTATGCGAAGATTGTGCGAAAATAAATTCCATAATCAACAAAGAACAACAACAAATTTCCTTGACCGATCTAACTAAGGCTGATATGGAGCGCATCTTGAAGAGAGAGAGTCTTTGTCAAGATCACGAACAAGTTAATGAATTTTTCTGCAAAAATTGTGGGGAGTTCATTTGTATCCACTGTTTTAGGAGTCGGCAATGTCGAGCCCACGAAACAGTAGCCATAATAGAAGGTTCGCTGCAAGACTTCTTTGTGAAGGAAGGAAAGGAAAAGCTCAAGCTAAAAGAAGAGGAAATACAGAAAAACATTGAAAAATATGAAGAAATAAAAGAGGGTGGCGAGAGAGCAAAAGCAAAGATGGAAGAAACTGTAAAACATTTGACTGAGAAGTTGCAAAAATGCAAACAAGAACTTGATAAACACACCGACCAGAGGATGAAGGAAGCAGACCGTAAGTCGCAGAAAGATCAAGAGGGGCTATTCCAGATTGAAAGGGCTTTCGATTACATGATCGATGAACTGAAAAATAATGGTGTTGTAAGTGAATTACGCCAAGCAACACAGAATATAGAAGTATACGTCGACCAACTAAGTTCAAATACAGCAACTGTTTCTCCGAACATGAACGACGGCACAAGCAGTTTTAAGTTTGTTATAAGCGACGAATGTTTTAGATTTCTACATTCAAAACAAGGACTTGGAAGTCTAAGATCCATCCATGTTGGCCCAGAACTAGAGGCCTTGATGGAAGCAAAGCTGACGTTGGAAGCTACTGAAAAGTCTTCTGAAAAACACAAAGGTGTTGTCTGTAAGTCAAGTGATGCTTCTATTGGACTAGCGAAAACGAGCCTAGAAAAGGAGTGCAAAGACCCAAGAAATGGCGGTAAAAAAGATGAAGTCATGAAGGTTGCTGATGATCGATTGGCAGCAGTAGCTTCAGAAGAAACAATCCAAATCCAAATTTCAGTGGCGAAGACTGCTCGACAAAAGCCGATTAGCAACGGCCCACACGATGTTATTGATGTTAAAATCAGCCCTGAAGATAATGTGGAAATAAAAGAAAACAATGTGAGAGCTGATGGTAAACTAGAAGTGGAGTTCATGCCTAAAGTAGCTGGTCAACTGACAGCAGAGGTTCAAGTGAATGGGAATCATGTATCTAACAGTCCACTTGTGATAAATGTGAAGCCACAGAAGATGAGAATTGCTGAGAAGTTTGACACAAAATTACAAGCACAGGAGAAATCTTTGACTCGTTTAGCTAGCATCGCTGTAAACAAGGATAACAGTAGAATCGCTGTTACAGACTGGTCTACAGACTGGTCTACACACTGTGTTTGTGTGTTCAACACTCATGGACACCCCTTACTAACGTATGACCATGATGGACAGTTACGTTACCCTCACGGCTTAGCATTCCTGAATGAAACTGATTTAGTCATAGCAGACTGTAATAATGATAGAATATATATAGTGAACACTACAACAGGGACATTGGTAAATTCCTTAGGTAACCATGGTAACGGCGATGGAGAATTCCATGAACCACACGGAGTACACGTTGATGACGATGGGAACATCATTGTGTGTGATTTTGGTAATCATCGTGTTCAAGTCTTCACAAGAGACGGTGAATATCAATATCAGTTTGGTTTAGAAAGTGTCGAACATTTTTCTCCAATTGCTCTGTTAAAAATCCAGGATAAGTTTTACGTTAGTGACTTCACTAACAACGTCATTCAGGTATTTGAGAAGAAAGGCAGCGTAGTGTCAAAAGTATCAACGATTGGACGAGGAGAAGGAAGTGCTGATGGCCAGCTTAGTGGGCCCTGTGGCCTGGCTATTGATAATAACCATCATCTACTGGTGTGCGATAATGGTAATAACCGCATCCAAAAGTTCACATTGGATGGTCGTTTGGTTGGCAAGACTTACGATAAAATCGAAAAACCTTATGAGATAGCAGTTGGGAAAGATGATGTTCTAACAGCCAGTACAGTAAGTTCTAAGATTTTGACAATAAAATAGAAAGACAATGAATAACTAAAGTTTAATTGCATCTTGTAAAGATGTCACAAACTACGCTGGTTACCGATCATGATAATTGTAGCCCTTAATTCACATAGGCATTGAAAGTGCAGGCAATAAGAATGCAGGAAAGGACGAAGCTGGAGTATATATTGAATATGTTTCAATCACAAGGGAGTACATATTAAATGTCGGAAGTAACGATATCGGTCTAAAATTAGATATTAATTCTTGATCACCATTTTTGAACGAAGGAATAACTTTAGCAATTTTCACATTTCTTCAGGGAATGTATTAGTCATTATAGATGTATTATAAATAAAAGAAAGTGGCTGACAAATGAATTCAGCAACTTTTTTTACGTATCTAATAGGTATTCCATCAATACCAACAGCTTTCTGCTGGTCAAGACTATATAGTTTGTCCAGAACTGTAAGATGAGAAATAATTGGCAAGCTGAGATTTGTAGCACAGCTTGGTATTTTCAGCCAATTTTTGTAGTTAGTTTGACAGTTACTAAACTTTTTAGCAAGAGAAGGTCCTACATTTGTGAAATAGGTATTAAATACATTGGCAATATCAAGAGACTTAGTATAACGTTTATTATTATAAACTATAGATAAAATACCTTTTGGTTGTGCTTTTTTTTTGTTTAAGATTTCATTAATTGCCTTCCAAGTAGATCTTATGTTACCTTGTGCATTTTCCAATAATGATTTATGATATTCTTTTTTTGTTAATCGAATTAGATGATTTAGCCTATTACGATAATTACAGAACCTAGATATGTTCTTGGGAGTTGCATTCTTCAGTTTAGCTCTATACATCTTATTTTTCCTTTTTATTGATTTAATGATACCTGACGTTATCCAGGGATGAATTAAAGTATTAGAGTTGATACGAACTGTTTTTAACGGAAAGTGTTTATTAAATATGTTGTTAGCCAATCATAAAGAAGTACATATCAAATATGT
This sequence comes from Actinia tenebrosa, assembly GCF_029948245.1. NCBI lineage: Eukaryota > Metazoa > Cnidaria > Anthozoa > Actiniaria > Actiniidae > Actinia > Actinia tenebrosa. The sequence goes on from NW_028292578.1 coordinate 13,774,366, forward strand.
TGTTAGCCAATCATAAAGAAGTACATATCAAATATGTTGTTATAGCCAATTACAGGGGAGTACATATCAAATATGTTGTTATAGCCAATTACAGGGGAGTACATATCAAATATGTTGTTATAGCCAATTACAGGGGAGTACATATCAAATATGTTGTTATAGCCAATCACAAGGGAGTACATATCAAATATGTTGTTATAGCCAATCACAAGGGAGTACATATCAAATATGTTGTTATAGCCAATCACAATGCAGTACATATCAAATATGTTGTTATAGCCAATCACAAGGGAGTACATATCAAATATGTTGTTATAGCCAATCACAAGGGAGTACATATTAAACATGTTGTTATAGCCAATCACAAGGGAGTACATATTAAACATGTTGTTGTTATAGCCAATCACAAGGGAGTACATATTAAACATGTTGTTATAGCCAATCACAAGGGAGTACATATTAAACATGTTGTTATAGCCAATTACAGGGGAGTACATATCAAATATGTTGTTATAGCCAATCACAAGGGAGTACATATCAAATATGTTGTTATAGCCAATCACAAGGGAGTACATATCAAATAGGTTGTTATAGCCAATTACAAGGGAGTACATATCAAATATGTTGTTATAGCCAATCACAAGGGAGTACATATCAAATATGTTGATATGTAGTTTTGTTCACCACAACAAATTACAAATTAAATATCTTTTTCAACAAGGATTTCTTTTTTTTCAGGGGGGAGCACAGGATGCACGTGCACCCCCCCCCCCCCCCCCCCCATAAAAGCTTAAGGTCCGCTCATCCATCTCCTTTTTTTCTTTTGTTTTTATCTTTTTGGTTCTGCTTTTTTTTTTTTTTTTTTTTTTGTTTTTTTTTTTGTTGTTTTGTTTTTTTTGTTTTTTTTTTTGTTTTGTTTTGTTTTGTTTTTTTGTTACGTTATGTTATGTTATGTTATGTTTTGTTTTGTTTTGTTTTGTTTTGTTTTGTTTTGTTTTGTTTTGTTTTGTTTTGTTTTGTTTTGTTTTTTTGGTTCTGCTTTCTTTTGCTTACCTTTTTTTTCCGATTTTATTCATGTGCACCCTCCCTGTAAAAGTTCTGGTTACGTTTGTTGGTTCTCTCAGGCTGTGCTTCAAGGGGTTTTCCTCAGTCGCCATATCCACAAAAATCGACTTCTAAATTCTAATATAATCTATTGAGTACCTTATCAGTGGGGTTGCAAAATCTGTTAGGCATAACGCCGTCCACCCAGGAGTGGGAAATGCATTAGAAGTGCTGCAAGGATGCGAGCTGACAGAAAGGGCTCATGAATTGAAAGGATCTTCTGCACCCTGCAGAGATATCAAATATGATTAATGACAAATAAATGTCATAATAAAGTACTGAACGTGTCTTAACCACTTTAACTAAACATAACTGAAAAGGCAATAACATGTATTAAATGTATTAAAAATACACTGCTAGACGTTTCGAACCTTCCTCGGTGTGAAGAAGAAAAGAACTTTTACACGCTCAACGCGTCTGTGTTTTTAAAAACATGTTTTAATACACTGAGTGACAACCAAACTTGATTTATTATGTCTCCTACGAAATGACCAGTTTGCCGTGCAATAATAGAACTATATTTATCATATATAACTGAAATATAATTCATCACGGTACCAACTTAGAAGTCATGCTATCAGGAGGCCTTCATGGTCTCTTGGTGCTATAGTTTCATGCTAAGGCACATCCCTTATTTCCACGAAATAATAATTCTATAATAACATTATCTTCACGATTAAAAGACCTTTTCTCATCTACCTTTCAGATAATGCCTAGTAACTGACTGAACGAACATATATAAACTTTTGTCTACTCAATCAATCGCGTTTAAATAAAATTATCAAATTAAATATCCACTACTTAGCACTATTTTGCAGCAAGTAACAGCTCTCCGCATGGTCAAAGGCCAGCTTTTCTCATTTAGTTCTCGGATATTTTGCCCGCGTCAGGAAACAAAACAGTCACAACGACAATGGCGATGAGGGTTGTCAGTGAACCTCACGTGGCCCCAACTAGTTTTATTGAAAAAATAAAATAGAAATAAAAAAATTTGGAGGCAAACCAGTTGGCTATCATGATTTACAATAGCATTGTCGAGAAACTGAATTTGAAGTAATCAGAAACCAGTACAAATACAGTCTCAGCTAGTGGCCACAGCGGGACTCGAACTCAGCACCACCGGATTGCTAGCGCAGTTTTCGTATGACTGTGAAAAGCTCAGTGCCGTATGCGTACCTACCGTGACCGTGACCGTGATGGTTTCTAGAATTGTGATTGGCTGATTTATTTTTCGCGCAATGTGATTGGTCTGACAGTGCCGTGACTTTGGCGTGACCGTGTCTGCGCCGTATTTATGCCGTGTTCCGGTTATTTGATTGGATGGAGAGTAAATTTTCGAGGAGTGTGATTGGTCTGGCGTATCCCTTGCTGTGTCACGACTGTGTTCGTCCCGTGAGGTTTTCACGGTCATACGAAAACTGCTCTATGACCACTCGACCATGCTGCCTCCATAAATGGCAGAGACTTCACTGTACAAGTATTTAGAAATTAAAAGTCTAACCCTAATCCACAGCGTAGATATAGGAGATCACCAAGTGCAATAAAATCCACACCAAACGGTGTGAGATGTTCGCACAACGACGATCAAACGCAAATGAAGCATAATTGAACTTTTAAACCACAATGCTTGAAAAATCTAGAATCGTCCTCATTTGCATATCATTCTACGATGGACATCCTTATTTAAATTCACTTAATTCATTCTCAACAATTTTAGTATCACTTACAATTATACCGGCTTATAGACATAGGGTAAGATATAAAATATTCGCGACCGATCAGTGTAAGCTTAACTGTTGCTTAACAACGATTCCTGCTCGCCTACGTAAATGTCAGCCCATGCTGCTTGCACATTGTCATTATATTGTATATATTAAAAAGAATATTTCAAAACAAATTACCCTATAGGGTCCACAGGTTATTTATTCTCGCTCCAGCGTTAGCTGAAATCCACTCGAAGAGAAATATAATCTCTTGAGTCCAGGATAAAAATAGATGGGTTCAGCTGAGAATCTCGTGAAATTCACGTTCCAAAGAAATCTTTAATTTCCTAGAAAACAAGACTTTGAACAGTTTAAAGTACACCTGTACCTTCTAGAAAGAGATTGTTAAGCTCGACTGGTTTCTATAGATGAAGTCAAAATGGAGGATGATTTCGTTTCAAAACTTGAACAAGATGTGCAATGTTCCTTGTGTAATGATAGATTTACTGAACCCAAGATCTCGTCGTGTTTTCACACGTTTTGTAAGCCTTGTATTAAAAGAAACGCCGAGCTGATCGAGAAAGCGGTGAACGTCTTCAAGTGCCCTAAATGCAAATCACTAACTCCTCTGCCAGATTTAAACAGCGTAGAAGATCTAAAACCCAGTCTACTGCACTCAAGGATGGTGAAGGTGTTGGAGTTTGTAGAAAGTGAGAAGGTTTGTTCTGTTTCTGGGAGTCATCCACCAGCATCTTGGCATTGCTTTGAGTGTAATCGCTCGTTGTGTGACGAATGTGAGAAGAGCCATTCAGTGTTTACCAAAGCTCACAAAACTACCCGCTTGAATAACTTAAAGAAAGAAGACGTTGCATTGATGATGAGAGGAAACTACTGTCATGAACACGAAGCAATATATAACTTCTACTGCAACGATTGTGATGAATGTCTTTGTTTTGACTGCTTTAAAATTAAAAAATGTGGCATTCACAACACGACTCAAATTCAAGATCTTATTTCTTCCAAACGAAGTCTTTTGCAGCAAGCTTTTGATCACCTCAAAGCTCGACAAGAGGAAATGCAAAAACAATTAGGAATATTAAAAGAAATAACAAAAACAGCAAAAGAGAACGGTGAACAAGCAAAATTAGAGGTTCAAAAAACGGTCAAACGACTGATATCTTCGCTGGAAGAAAGCGAGAAAGAACTTGAGAGAGAAATTGAAAAGAAAATAAAAAAAGCAGAGCAAAAAGAATCGAAAGGACAAGTTGTTGTAGACAAGACTCTGAGCGTTTTGGATTACGTATGCAAAGTGATGGAAAATGGTAATTTAAATGAAATGAATGAAGCACTTATAGACACTGAAGGCTATGGCAACTGTATTGATAACCCAAGTAGACAAGAGTCTCGCTTTAAGTTTGTTTGCAGCAAAGAGGTTCATGCATTAGGGAACTCAGGGATTGGAATTCTTAAACCTATATTAACAGACCCTGTTATGAGTTTGATAGAGGTAGAATCTGAAGATCTCGAAGCCCTGAAGAAATCAGCTTTGGTCGTGTTAACAAAGACCACTACTGGAAAACTTAATGCTGATCCGGACGATGTCGTGGACGTTAAAATCACTCCTGAAGATGGTGTGAAGATAAAATTGAAAAGGACGACTGATGGTAAAATAGAAGTGGAGTTCATACCTAAAGTAGCTGGTCAACTGACAGCAGAGGTTCAAGTGAATGGGAATAATGTATCTAACAGTCCACTAGTGATAAATGTGAAGCCACAGAAGATGGAAATAACAAGTGAGTTTAAGATGAAAGGTATACAGACAACATCTTCAGATTTTACAGGGATAGCAGTAAATAAAAAACACACTAGAGTAGCTGTTGCAGACAAATCTTCACAGTGTGTGTATGTCTGTAACACTGATGGCGATCTCTTACTGACGTATGGTAGTCGAGGTAACGGTCAGGATCAGTTGGACAATCCCCATGGTTTAGCATTTCTTAATGATACAGATTTAGTCATAGCAGACTTTGGTAATGATAGGATATGTATAGTCAATACCGACACAGGAACACTGATAAGATGCTTTGGTCAACGGGGACAAGGAGTTGGGCAATTCAAATATCCTCGTGGAGTACACGTTGATGAAGATGGCAACATCATAGTGAGTGATTATCACAATCATCGTTTTCAAGTCTTCTCAAAGGACGGAAAAATTCAGGCTGATTGGACAAAACAAGGCTCCTTTAACCCAGTGAGTACAGTTACCCACGACGGACGGTTTTATGTTCTTGATGAACATGGATGTTCCATTCATGTAGTTGAGAAGAAAGATGGTGTCTTGACTAGAATATCGACGATTGGCGAGAAAGGTAGTGCTGATGGTCAGCTGAGTACACCACGGGGCTTGGCTATTGATAATGACCATCATCTATTGGTGTGTGATCGTGGTAATAACCGCATCCAAAAGTTCACATTAGATGGTCGTTTGGTGGGTAAAATGGATATATCAAACCCTGGTTACATTGCTGTACTGAAAGGCAGTAAATCCTTGGTAACTGCGGTGAAAAAGGTGGTACTTTTGTGAAAACACATTTCGTATGTTCGCTACTGGCTACTATGCGCCAGATTTTCCTTAGATATTTAAGGTTTTCACGAGTACAATCTGGAACTCCTTTATCTTTCGTCATCTCAGTCGGACAAGATGTAACATTTTGGATGTCTAGTGTCGACAGTAAAATATCTTTAAAAATAACTGAATGCCGAACGTACACGAAAAAATGTAAAGATACAGAGAGAACTGGGGGAAGCTGTTAGAACTTTATCAACGTTCGCAAACAGCGGATGTCTCAATGACATACTTGAGCTCCAGAAGTACTGTTTAATAAACGAGCAGGAGTGTTTTATCGGGTATAAAATACGAAGCGCAGCCGAGTGGTCTTAGACCCGATAAAACACGATCTGCGAGTTTATTAAACGGCTTGAAAAACTCATGATGTACGTTCTCATATTGTACAGAATTCTTTACGAAATGAACCAAGTTTGATAGAGAAAATCCAAGTTAAAGTTTATGCAAATGAAGACGAATCTATATCAGATATAAAACCTCCTTCATGGTCATGAATGATTTCTATTGTTTCCTTCATGAATTGTTAATGCATGTTTTTTTTAATGATTAACAGTTTAGAGAGAGGGGAGAGAGGGGGGAAGAGGTGGGCGGGTGGATGGATGGGTAATTTTTATTTTAACATCAATAAATATTATATACCGCCACCCGGTTAGCTCAGTTGGTAAGAGCGTCGGTCTGTTGTGCGGGAGGTCGTGGTTCAAGGTAAGCCTCGGCCGGACCAACACTCAGGGTCTTAAAATAACTGAGGAGAAGGTGCTGCCTTTGTAATAATATCTGCAAATGGTTAGACCTTCAAGTCTTCAATGCTAAATTAAAAACTAGGTGATGGTTTTAGATTATTTGTGAGATTTCTTTAGGTTGTTTGAAAGTAGCGACAAAGACACAGATATTCACGTTTGGAATGGTCGACCAAAATGTTTACGAAAGGAGAAAAATGGGCATAAAGGATATTTTGACAGGTCACGTGACCTGTTTTGTCAAATATCTCCTTAACACAAAAATTTAGCCAACCATTCTCAACGTCAATTGAACGACTTTAGGAAAGGAAATCAATTAAGGTTGAAAACGTTCAGCAAAGACTTAAATTGAGCACCTACTATTAAAATGTAATGATGAAAAGGTAAATTATACACCGTGAAAAGATGAAAAAACTTACTGACGTTTCGGACGCTAGTCCTTCGTCGGAGTAAAAGAGAAAGAAGTGGTAGAAAGGAGTGTATATATGATAGAATAAGACAAAAGAAACCAATGAGAGCAAGGTAGGCAAGGAAACAAAAACAAACAATCAAAAGACAAAAGAAAAGGTTAGTTGAAAATAAAGCGTTCATTAATCCCGTTGGGACTAAGAGTGCCCAATAGGTGAATAAGCCGCATTTCTTTGGTCTTGCGACAATCATTGTTGCCGTTAAGCAAAGAAAGACCGAAAACAATGAAGTCAGAAAGAGAATGGTTAGCTAGATTAAAATGGCGGGAAACTGGTTTGGTGGGATCGTTATTGCGAATATCATAAAGATGATTGCAAATGCGATCACCAAGACGGCGGCCAGTCTCACCCACATACAAAAGATTACAGCGGGTACATTTAATACAATATACAACATTAGAAGTGGTACAAACAAAATGGTCAGTGATTTTAACAGTTGATTTAGGACCGACAACAGAAGTGTGAGAGACTATGTGAGGACAAGTATAACAACGTTTACGAGAACAGCGAAAAGTACCAGGTTCTTTGTTAGAGGGAAGAACTCCCTTGACCAAGAAAGAACGGAGATTACGATCACGTTTATATTAAAATGAACGTTTATGTAAATTATATGTAAATTTCGAGGTCACGTGACCTAAATTTTCCCCGTTTTTTGGAACCAACTTGTAAAGAACCGCGATCTAAGAAAGTTTGAGAAAGCTGGTTATACTTTAAGCAGAAACACCAGAGAATTTATTTTTTAATGATCTGATATAGAATTGGTGCATAACCCAGGCCTTAACATGCTTGAGGTTGTAAATAAGCAGTGGTAGCCAAGTAATTAATGGATGGGAACAGATTGTAAATTAGTTTCTAAACAAGTCGACACAATAACAATAAAAATTTTAAGCACTGGTCATACTTGTGTTCTTTTTAGGGCACTGTTTATGTTCCTGCATCTTTGCAGGAAGTTTTCTCGTGTTTTGGCTTCCGTCTTTGAGTAAGTACATATTCGAATAACGAAAGCCAAAAAACACCGGATGTCTACAACTGCAGAGGTCTACTTTTAATACTTGATATCAGTTACATAGAAGCTCTAACGAAAAGCTCCAATAAGCTAGCAGATAAATCCCCACTGGATCTCCCTAGTGAAGAAACTCTTTCCAATGCAATTTTGTCCAGCGCGCTAGTTTTTCTCATTCTCGTACCCAGATTTCCTCGGCAGCTTCAAATCAGCTGCGCGCGCATCTGTGGAAGAGGATTCAGTTGCACCGATTTAATTAAGTGGTGTTACTTACGAGATCTACTTTGATCCATTTTGTCATTGTAACGTAATCTACCTATGAAACTATTTCTCCTAAATAGAGAGATATTACTCAAAGGAATGACACTTGCGGTGAAGTCGAGAATATGCGGCCCAAACTAGACGAAAAGGTTATTTAGATCTTTTTGTGTCATCGATTAAACTATTGATTTATATTGATTATAACAAATAATAGTCAAGGTAATGACACGTGACTTGGAATTGAAAAACATTTATGCCCAAGTGGAAGAGGTCTATTTTGATCGTTTTTATTTATAACCAAGAGAATATGAACTAAGAGAAGGAATCCTGCCTATATAGCCTTGTAACCATCATGTGCACAGTTTGATGCTATTTAGTATTTTTAGCTTGGAGATATTTTGAGCGAAGAACCTGATTGGTTGATTTCTTGAGGGTAGGCGGCTTCCAGTCTTTTCAGTAAACAAAAGCTTGTGTTTTTGTCGTGGACGAAACGAAATATGGCGCTTTTCGTGTCCTAAAAGGAGGCATTAAAGGGAAGCATGATTATCGCGCGGGTATGGTAACGAGTTAAAAATAGCATCAATGATTAAAAATAGCATCAAACTGTGCACATGATGGGGCACGGGGATTCCTTCTCTTAGTTCTTATTCTCTTGTTATAACCCTATTCATTTATGAATTGAAATGTTTCTGGTTAATAAAGGAATAATACTCAAGGTAATGGCACTTGGTCTGAAATGAGCAAACCATAAGTCCAAACCAAAAAGGTCTTTTTTCAATACTATAACATGATGTAATGTGATGATACCGTCTCCTCGTTATTTTTACGATGTCCTTTCTTGTTGGACGGTTTCGGCAGGTTCGTAGAAAATAATTCAAGTATACACCGAATCGAAATATGGCGACCAATTGGAATAACTATTGTTCTGCACTGACTAGCGACTGACTAGCGACTGACTAGCCTCGTGTTTTCACATGTATGAGAGGTAAATCACTCGCTAGTCAGTGGCTTATTCCAATTGGTCGCCATAATTCGATTCGGTGTATGGACCGTTAGAAACTCAAGAAACCTCTACGTAAAAGACACCACCATGATAGCAAGTAACCAAGTACTGACCATCTTCAAGAACTGTTACATAGACTGGTTCTTTAAGTTCATCGCTGTAACTTGTCTTGCCAACCAAACGACCATCCAATGTGAACTTTTGAATGCGGTTATTCCCACGATCACAGACGAGTAGATGATGGTCATTATCAATAGCAACGCCCCATACTCTTGTGAACTGGGCATCACCATTGCCCTTTTCACCAATCGTCAATATTCTAGTCGGTACTTTACCATTGCTCTCGAACACATGAATAACGCAGTTAACCGAATCACTGACGTAAAACCGTCCATCATGTGTTACCGCGCTAACTGGATAAAAGCTGTATGGCTTCGATAATCCAAACAGATATTGATAGTCACCGTCTCTTGTGAAGACTTGAACACGATGATTACCATAATCACACACAATGATGTTACCATCGTCATCAACGTGTACTCCGTGTGGATGACGTAACTCTCCATCACCGTTGCCTAGGCTACCAAAGGTTGTTAATATTTTCCCTGTTGTAGAGTTCGCTATAGCTATTCTATGATTATTGTTATCTGCTATGACTAGGTCTGTTCGATTTAAGAAGGTCAAACCCTGGGGACGGTAGAACTTGATGTATTTGAATAAGAGATCTCCACTGACGTTGAATACATGTACAGTGTGAGAGCAGTCATCTGCAACAGCGATTCTACTATTATCTTTGCTCACTGCTATGCCTTTTAGGTATAAACCCCCTGGCTTTATACCTTTTATCTTAAACTCTCTGGTAATTCTAAAGTTCTGTGGCTTGACATTCATCACTAGTGGACTGTTAGATACATGATTCCCATTCACTTGAACCTCTGCTGTCAGTTGACCAGCTACTTTAGGCGTGAACTCCACTTCTATTTTACCATCAATTTTTGTATTTGTTTTTTCTATGTTCACATTCTCTTTAGGGGCCATTTTCACATCAATATTGCTATGATTTTCATCGAGTTTTGGAGCATTCGTGAACACGACCAGCTTTGTTTTCTTTAGTGCTTCAAGTTCACCTTCAACTTCAACGCTGTTCATCGTCTGCATGTCGCTACGACGGTCAACAAGACCTTAACTGATGATCAATTTATCTTTTTTTATCGTTAAAGTTGTTGCTCAATTCAGGGCTTATACCAGACCTCCTTCACTTAGCCTAAAGTAGTTTCTCAATGGACTAAAGTTATTTATTTAGATGACCTAGTATAGTCAAATATCTCATGCAGTGCAACTGTCTGACCTTTTAGTAGATCTTTACGTTTTCATTGATTTATAGCCAATCAGATCCATGCGCGTGACTGTAACGACGTACTAGTGACATTGCAAGAACATTTTCTGCACTGAATCTGACTCTGGTTTTCAAAATCTTTCTCTCTCCAGTTTTTCCTGGTAGTAGCGAGGCAGCCTCTTGACCATGTTTCTCAAATCTTATTCAAACTTTTTACATCAGGCTTTCAAACCATAATTATAATCATAATAATGATGACGATGATAATGATAAATATTTATTGGGTTACTACAAAAGTATTTTTTTCCAATCATGCCCGTGTTTTCCTTACATTAGTAACATATTTCCATATTCTTCACATTCTGATTATATATCGTACCAAAAATGATCAGTTGTATTTTTTTTCTGTTTTTTTTAAAGTCAGTCTTGCGAAATGAGAGTGAAGATTTTACGAATAAATAACACATGTTAATGTGTAGCCGTGCAACTGGTGAAAGTATAACCAATATCTAGTGGGTACAGCTAAAAAATAACTGTTTGAAAACGAAGGGTACTGAGGCAAGGAATTCTGCTGTCATATCTGAAAAGTATTTTAATTAGTAAAGATGTCATTCTCCTTTATTATCAATTATGAATTATCATTGTCCTTGTCCTGGTTCTATTTACAGTCAACATACATCACTTTCCTCTTGTTTGAAGTAACAAGTAACTGGCCATCGTTTAAAACCGTAAGATACTTGGGTGAAGTGCATCTACAACTCTTGCCAACCAAACGACCATATAACGTGAACTTTTGGATGCGGTTATTCCCACGATCACAGACCAGTAGATGATGGTCATTATCAATAGCCAGGCCCCATGGTTCACTCAGCTGACCATCAGCACTGTCACCAATTGTCGATATTCTAGTCAATACGCCATCCTCCTTCCCAAATACAAGGATTACATTTTTCGTATAGTCACTGACGTAAAAACGTCCATCGTATGTTACAGCACTCACAGGGCCAAAATTGTCCTTCTCAAACGTTGAGTCGTACAAACCAAAGTGATATTGATAGTCACCGTCTCTTGTGAAGACTTGAACACGATGATTACCAAGATCACAAACAATGATGTTCCCATCGTCATCATCAACGTGTACTCCTTGCGGATAAAGAAATTGACCATTTCCTTTTCCTTTCCTACCAAAGGTCTTTATCAATGCCCCTGTTGTAGTGTTCACTATACATATTCTATGATTATTGTAATCTGCTATAACTAAATCTGTTTCATTCAGAAATGAAATACCTTGAGGGGAACGAAGGCTTGTATAGGTCAGTAAGCGATCTCCATTAGTGTTGAATACATGAACACAGTGTGAAGACTGATCTGCAACAGCGATTCTAGTGTTTTCTTTATTTACAGCTATTCCTATAAAATCTGAAGATTTTGTCTCTATACCTTTCATCTTAAACTCTTTGGTTATGTCAATCCTAAGTGGACTGTTAGATACATGGTTCCCATTCACTTGAACCTCTGCTGTCAGTTGACCAACTACTTTAGGTATGAACTCCACTTCTATTTTACCATCATTCCTTGTATAGTTTTCTTTTATTTCCACATTCTTTCCAGGGCTGATTTTAACATCAATAACATCTCTTATATGAAGAGTGAGTTTTCCAGTTTTGCTTTTCGTCGATATGGTCAGCTTACATATCTCTAGTGCTTCAAGTTCACCTTCAACTTCAGCGGTGCTCATCTTGTGATGTGTTTTAATTTTGCTCAAGGTTCCCAGACCAGAATTCACTTGTTTCATCAGTTCCTTGTTAAAATCAAATGTTGCTTCTAAATCTTGAATTTTCTCAATAAGTTCATCATCTTCGAGAATGTTATCATTGTATTCCAAGTCTTTGGCATGAATAACGTCAGTTTGAGTTCCTTTTTCTATCAGTTTCTTCATGTATTCCATGGCACCACGTGTCTGATCGAGCACAGATTGACCTTTGTCTGTTATTTTCTCAGCCTTGTCAACATCATCGTCTATTTGCTTCACCAGCTCCATCGCTTTCATTTGCAACTTTTTAATAGTCTCTTCTAGTTTTTTCTTTATTTCTCGCTTTTCTTTGTCACCAGATTCTCTCAATTCTTCAGTTACTTCTTGCATGGCCTTGAATTTCTTTTCCAATGATTGTTCACGTATTTTAAGCTGCTCAAGTTTATCAGACAGCAAAACACTTTTACTCTTTGCATATTTTGATAAAGTGATGGCTGAATGACCTTCATGGTCATGTTTCAAACATTCCAAGCAGATAATTTCTTCACAGTCTTTACAGAATAACTCTACTATTTTATCAACGTGGTCTACACAGTTAGTTTCTCTGCTCAACATCAGTTTGACGTCTTCTTCTTTTATCTCTACAAGAGTTACTACATTGTGATCTTTGATAAACACTGAATGGCTCTTCTCGCATTCGTCACACAACGAGCGATTACACTCAAAGCAATGCCAAGATGCTGGTGGATGACTCCCAGAAACAGAACAAACCTTCTCATTTTCTACAAACTCCAACACCTTCACCATCCTTGAGTGCAGCAGACTTGGTGCTAGATCTTCAACGCTGTTTAGATATGGCAGAGGTGTTTCTGATTTACATTTAGGACACTTGAAGACGTTGACTTCCTCGATCAGCTCGACGTGTCTCTTGATACAAAGCTTACAAAATGTGTGACAACACGACAAGATCTTGGGTTCAGTAAATCTATCATTACACAAGGAACATTGCACATCTTTCTTGAGGTTTTCAAGGAGGGAAGCCATTTGTACTAAGCCGTGGAATTCAGTATTCGTAAAATATATTTTATATCGATTGATGGGGGAAATCATGTGACCTTGAAAAATGACCGAGAAGCATGTGTGTACTTCAGGTCTTCGACACCAGTGAAAGTTAACGCATGCGTGCTTTCAAACACGTTTTCCAACTGAGAATTCTACATCGTCTCAGTGGGATAATAAACGTTTGTTTTCTGCGAATGTGCAAACATTTGATAACTTAGTGTATACAATCTCGTACCCAGAGCCTGCGTTTCTGGCCTGCGGCGAAGAATGGCTCTGGCATAATCCATTTTTTGGCGCATGCGCAATTTTCCGGAAGTGAAATATAATCAATGAAAAACATGCTTTCAAACAGAGTTCTGTGTTTACTTCCAATACAAATACAAATTATAAATAGGGAACATTTTTCATTTATTTTTGCAAGTCTTTTAACGCATGCGCTCTTATACCGGAAGTCCTAGAAATCCTGGTCTCAAACAATGGATTATGCTAGTGCCTTCGTGCTTCACAGCAGGCCAGACGAAATGCAGGCTCAGGGTACGAGATTGATGTGTAAACTTTTGTAGAATTAGCCATAAGTTTCAAGGACTAACTTTAAATTCCATTTTTTCAGGAGCAGCAGTAAGGGGGACACGCGAAGCGCCGGCACGACCAAAAAAAAAATACAAAGAAATGTATGGGGTGACGAGGCCCTACAGGGGGTCTTGCGCGATCCGTCGGCAGCCGCGCGATAAGTCCTTACTGCTGCTGTGTTGGGTACCGCAAACGGAGGTTAAAATATTTGTCGGATATACGATGCATGAATGTAAAAAGTTCACCAACGATTTCTGTGTGATTTGCCTAAGATTCAAAGTTTAGTAGAGTGTACAGAATCCCATTTCCCCGGCAACCACTTTCGGCTACCTTTTTTTGTGTCCCCAAAAGATGTGCGTGTCCCAAAGACGTGCATGTGCTAAAAAAAGTGTCTCAGAATGTTAACGATAAGGTTAAATCTTTGTAAGTATGTGCTAAAAAAGTGTCTTAGAATGTTAACAATAAGGTTAAATCTTTGTATATGCTAGTAGAGTGTATGGATTGTCCGCGCCTCGACTACCTTTTTTTGTGTTCCCAAAAGAGTGTATGCGTGTTCCAAAAGATGTCTGGTTTGCGACTCTTCCCAAAATAGAAGAGTGTATATTTTGTCCATGTTCCAAAGGGCCCCAAAACAGGGCGCTACCGTCGAAGGGCTATGCGCAATGGTGCCGCTACGTAGCCCGGAATGCGTGCGTTGCCTATTGTCTCCTGTGCTCTGTACAAACCTCCTAGGACGTCCAAAAGGATTTCTATCGTGCGCTGTTTTCCCAACATGTAGCCGGCTATGCCTATGGCTATGTACAAATACATGTCTATATCCTATGGATCCATGGAATACCCCCTATGGATCCATGGAATACCCCCTATGGATCCACATGCCCAAACCCTGTCCACAGATATATATGGCCACGCCAAAGATACTATCCGAAGAGGAGATTGCCGAATTGTTGGAAGACCGAAAGAATGGTATGGGGCTGCAAAAGGTAGCCAAAAAGTACGGCATAGGCATACCAAAGATACGCAGGATAGAGCGAGAGAATGGTCTGGAGGTAGCAATACCCGAAAAGCCACCTACTACAGACCTGCAGAAACATTTTCTGGAAGTGCAGGATTCCTTTGCTATAGTCTTGGACGATCTCCAAAAAGCTAGAGAAGAACTCCGAGACGCAAAGGAGGAATTGCTAGCGAAAATGGAACCCGAAGAGGATTCCTTCGAAGAAATAGAGGACGAAGTGGAGGAAGTATCCACAAAAATAGACTGGCAAATAGCCGGCAATGTGCTATTTGCCGTCTTGGGCATTGCTGCTGTCGTTTGGGCGCGCATGCAACCGCCCAAAGTTGTCTACTACAGACATCCAGCGGAGCCGCAGAGAAATTCTAGGATTCCGGAAATGGAGTAGAAACGTGCACTAGCCGGTCTTTCTTCTTTGCTTTGGTAGTCTTTTCTCTGCCTATTTTGCAATACAAAGGCGCTGGAGATGTCCAGTCTATAGTTTGCTCGTCCAAGAAGTGTCCCCATACCGGAGTGGTTGCATGCTCCACAGTGCAGCCCTCCAATACGCACTCCGAACATAGCTCGGAAAGGAACAGTATTGTCCTTTCTTTTTTTCTGTAGGTGGTTTTGGCGTACTTCCAGCATTGGTATTCGTTCGGCTGCATATGTAGCGCCTGCGTACATTCTTTGTTCGGTGGCGCTACGACTTTCAGTAGCTTTCCTGGATTCTGCGGCATTTTGTGGTCTATTTTTCTGGCCAACTCGTGGTATGTGTCCAAGCCTGGTCCTTCCGGTACGAAGACAGTTGCTATGCCATTTTTCCACTCTAGCAATATTTCTTCTTCGGGTATGGCAGTGCGTATGTTGCCGTTTGCTTCGAACTTTCCAGCTGCAAATGCCTCCAATAGGGCTTCCGTGGCCCATGCCACAGACGTTTCTCTATTCCTCCGCAATACTACTCGGTGCCCCCTTGCCGACCAGCCAGCATCCAAGTCTCTGGGGATCGCATATCCTAGTATTTTGTAGTCTCCTGCGGGTATTTGGTCCATCCTATGCACTTTGGCTCTGGGCGTCTCTGGACCAAACGAGCTTTCTTTTCCAAAGAACAATCTACGCAGATTGTCTGTTCTTTTGGAAATCCTATCCAACAGCTTTTCGTACTTTTCCAACTCTTCTTCTATCTTTCGCCTGTCTTCTTCTTTTTGCCACAGGATGTTTTGCTTTTGTTCCGACAGTTCCGCGTGGTATCTCTGCGTGGCTTCTACCCACTCGTCGCCTTCCAAATCGTCTCGTATGTCTTCCAATCTTTGTTGTCGTTTTCTTTTGGACAGAAAGGATATCCTGCGGTCCGTAGGTACTTCCAGTATTCCGAAGAGACTCTTTTCTACTCCTATTCTTTGCGCCTTCTTCGTACGCCATATCCACTCTACGTGTTCCGTCGGAGGCAGCATTGTGGCGATGGCAGGGGCATTTGTATGCACTCGGGTGGGGAATTTGGACTCCGCCAATACCGTAGGCGAGTTTTTTGTGTAGCAGCGCAGCGGAGCTATTTCCACGGGTTCCATACCAAGCACATCTATGCGAAATATGGGGCATTTGCGCAGGCCAAACTCTGCTATGGTCCAAAGTACACATTGTTCCCATTTGTCGTTGCCACGAACTCGCACTCCGGCTATGCGTCTGGTTTCCAAATTACAGTACCAAGCTAGGAAGATTTCTTTCGTCTCCTCGCAGCAAATGCACAAGCACCTGTCCAAATGTTCCGCAAGTGCCAACCACATATTCTTTGGCGGCTGTACTACGAATATGTCCTGCAAAGGTTCTAGTGTTTCCGCGATGGCGTTGGTGTGGGATTTGGAGAAATCTTTGCCATAGATGGATATTTCCACTCTGGTGCATCCTCTTTTTTGCACGTCTGGGCGTAGGAATGTTCTACGCAAATGGTCGTTGGGGCAATCCACGTACTCTGCCAACTTTGCTCCTACTGGGTTTTGCACTTCTCCAGCTTCGAAGTTCGACACTATCTTGTTGTATATTTTGGTTCTCTTTCCGTCTTCCATCCAAGTACAAACATGGTTCCCGACGGCATGCGTATTGTCCAAAATGGTACCTTCGCGCCAACCAACTTCTCCTTGTTCTTTGTAGCCCATTTGCCGCAGTCTGCGCACCAATGCAGCTCTGTCCAAAGTACCGGAGAAATCCTGTGTGTAGTCCACGGAGTAGATGCCATATCCTTGCCCATACAAAGCCATGGAGAATTTGCGTACGTTTTCCCCGACATCTTCTATTTGCAGCTCCGAAGTGTCTACTTTGGCCACGAAGTATCCAGCAGGATCTGTGTTGTGTATTCCATACCATTTGCCTTTGGCATTGGAGCGCTCTTCTATCTTTGCGATGTTTTCTACGATCTTTCCCTGCTTGCAGGTATGTACGATACTCGTGGGCAGAAACCCACCAAATGCCACTGTTGCTGCCGTAGATATCTGCGCAACTATTGTCTTTGCATTTCTGCAGAGCAGCTTCTTGCCATACAAATTCTCTTCCGCAACGAAACCATATACGAATATGTCGTCTACGAATGGCGGCAATCCTTCCAGCGGCTGCAAACTGGTAGTACCTTCGTTGTTGCGTAGGTAGTCGCATTTGGATATGTCCGGCAGCAAGTTCCCGTCGCATGCATTGTCCAGCAGCAAATGCGCCAACACTCTGCTCTTTGCACGTATGCCCATTTCTTGCAATGTAACCGAAATACTCTTTTGGGAGTCCATGTCTATATCTAGGAGTAGAAGGTTTTTGGCTACTACTATGGGGGGTGTCGCGCTCTTTTTGGGTGCAAGTTGGAAGGGCGGTGAATCGCCTCCCTTCTATAGACATCTTTTGGGGTAGCAATGCACATCTTTCGGAACACGGATGTACATCTTTTGGGACAGCAATGCACTCTTTTGGAACACAAAAAAAGGTAGCCGGCCGGGAAAATGGGATTCTGTACACTCTACTAGCAAAGATTTAACCTTATCGTTAACATTCTGAGACACTTTTTTTAGCACATGCACGTCTTTTGGGACACGCACATCTTTTGGGGACACAAAAAAAGGTAGCCGAAAGTGGTTGCCGGGGAAATGGGATTCTGTACACTCTACTAAACACCCTCCTTACCGTAAAGGCAACGTGAAACCGCATAAATGAAATATGAAACATGTCCGCGGCAACACCACAACCTTTAGTGGCAGCCCAAATAGCAAAGTTTAACTGCTGTGGCCAATACCGCATGTTGGGTCCTGCTAACCATTCCCTGGCCTCTTTACCCGACGTATGCTTCAACATCGTATTCTTATAGATATTTCTTAGTATTACGTTAAATGATTGCTTACCCACTAAAATCTCTAGATGCGTTACCAATTTTTCAAAGTTGTTTACACCACCTTCGGCATCGTAAAATGGGTAATCTTCCTTGGTCATTAATAGATCCCTTGGGAAATTAGGTTTCTTTGGGGTAACTTCCTCATGTTTTTCCTTATCTGGGTGTAACTTTTTCAATCCCTCCTCCAAATCCTTATTGGTGTAAACTAAGTCATTAAACTCTTTAAAGTAAATCCCGTCAGGTCTGCTTTCAAACTTCGAGGTTACTGCTTTGGGATACAATTCCTTAAAGGCCCTCCAGTTCCAGCGGTTGTCGTGATGTGGCTGCTCCTCTATGTTATTTCCAAAAGCGTCGTACATTAGTATATAATGGATGTTATACCATCAGCACCTCCACTTTATCCTGATTTACCTAGGGAGGGACCTAACGAATTAAACGCCGAGAACTTCCGCTTGAATAAGGCAAATCTAATCCTGGCTTACTTAGAGGGGCAAACGAAGCACTATGAGGAGGTCAGGAAAAAGTATGCTAGAGTCCGAAGCATACTACATAAAATCGCGATAACTTCCGGCTCCATGTCCGTGGCGTTAACAGGCACTGGCGTTGCTACCTCACTCACCGGACCTGGAATAGTCGTTGGCGTTCCTTTGGCCAGCGTTGGAGCCGTCTGCGGCATTGTTTCCGCTGTTACGACAGGCATTATAAAGCAATTGTCCGGTAAGATATCCAAGCACGACACTCATATAGCCCTAGCAAGGGCAAAGGCTAACACCATCGCCGACTTGGTGTCTCAGGCTTTGCGGGACCGCCGCATAGACGACACGGAGTTCTCTTTGATCCTCGCGGAGGAAAAGAAATACGGCGAATTAAAGTCGGGTAATAAAAAAACCATCGTGAAAGATCTTTCCGAGGAATCTCGCAAAAAGATCTACCAGGAGGCAAAGGAGGAGCTCCAAAGAAAACTCGCTCAGTAGACATCTGCTTTGAAAAAAGCGTAGGTGGATTTCGGCTGCACATTTCATCTTCTCGGAATCCATTCTAACAGCGGGTGGTTGGGGTCCATTTGCTGGAATATTTCATAGATTACATCAGGGTAATAGGGAATATCCTTATCCAGCCGACAGAATAACCACTCGGCCCTTTGCATATCTGGGACATGAGGAATACGCCTACCGGTAATTTCAGACAAAAGATAGGGAATAGCTTTGTAATATTTCCCTAGCTTTAATTTTTTCAACGCTTTCCGTAGACTTTGCGGGGTTGCCTCTTCTAAGTGGTCTATGATTTTCTTCCTTACTTCGGTGTCTAAATATACCGGTCGATAACCTTGGATATGACTCATCCAGTCTCGGAAGTATTTTATTCTTTTGTATGGGGTCTTCGTACGACCTCCATTGGCGTAATATTGCTCTTTGGTAGCATTCGGTACGGCATTACGAATATTCTTACCACACTCGTAACACTGTGCTGACGTGTCGTCTTCTATTTGCATTTTTTTACCACAACACCAGAAACCCTTGGGCTTGTGTATGTTAACTTTGAATCTTAGGCAAATCGCACAGAAATCGTTGGTGAACTTTTTACATTCATGCATCGTATATCCGACAAATATTTTAACCTCCGTTTGCGGTACCCAACACAGCAGCAGTAAGGACTTATCGCGCGGCTGCCGACGGATCGCGCAAGACCCCCTGTAGGGCCTCGTCACCCCATACATTTCTTTGTATTTTTTTTTGGTCGTGCCGGCGCTTCGCGTGTCCCCCTTACTGCTGCTTCAGGCAAGTCAGTTCAAAGTGAAGCTGTGACGAAAGAAAACTACTAATTTTGAATATATCTTTCAACTGAAATTCTCTTGTTATTCCCAACTTCTGTGGCTTCACATTCATCACTAGTGGACTGTTAGATACATGATTCCCATTCACTTGAACCTCTGCTGTCAGTTGACCAGCTACTTTAGCCGGCTCCACCTCTATTTTCATATCAAACAATGAGTGTCAAAGCTCTCTTTCCCGGTCTTAAAAAAAGGGACTGAGGAGAAGTCGATTTTTTTGTTGTTGTACTTTTTGTACTTTTTTCTTGTTTTTTGTCTTTGCCAAGCTCGTAAATGTCTCGCAGCCGTTTCGCCAGCCGACGAACACGCTTGTCCGCCATCTTTGACCTCAGGGTAAAGACCCGCAATCCAAATATGGAATTATATGATTCCATATATGGAGTGACCTTTCTCAACTCCAACTTTGACACTAATGTATGGAGCAAAACTTGATATGGCCATCTATTTTCGCATTTATTTTTTCTATGTTCACATTCTCTTTAGGGACAATTTTCACATCAATATTGCTATGATTTTCATCGAGTTTTGGAGCATTCGCAGTGGCGGATCCAGGGGGGTCGAAGGGGTCCACGGAACCCCCCTTGAAGGTTTGATCTTTTAGGTAATAGAAATATGTCTTATGTAAATTTTGCTTAAAAGTATCCACAATAATAATGTTGAACACGAAATGATAGATATTTGCTGTTACAATGTTTAATTTACCTTTAGGTTCCGTTACTAGATAGTAAATTAGGTGATTAGAGCCAATTTTTTGTCAAACATCGACTAAACAAAAGAGAATTACACACAGATTAATAATGGTAATTGAACTGAGTGGAGTGCAATTTGGTCTGAAATCAAACGCGCGATTACAAAATCGCACGACCGCGTAGCGGGAGTGCGATTTGTAATTGCAAGTTTGATTTCAGACCAAAATTGTACGACACGAAGTTCAATTACCACTTTATTATATCCATTTTGAAATCTTTTTTGAAAAAGACGTTTTTTCAGTTAAACCGACATGACTTACAATCTAAAAGCAGTCGATTCAAACATGCTGCCAAGAGAACTTGTTTATACTGATCGAGCAATGATTCTCATTTTGAAAACCAACACTTTCAGTCCAAAACTAAAATGAATTTATATCGGACCAAAAGGCATTACGTGTATTAAGAATCGTTTACTTACATTAAATAACAAGACAATCCTGCCCAAAAGGGTTGTAATGAACTGGCTGTTGTCCATATTACAGCCAATGCTCACTGCTTGTATTTTTACGATTTCTGTTCAATATGTTTAGATCACACTTGTGCCGACAAAACAGCAAAAATCAAAGGTTGTTTAGTCCTTCGGTTGTCCTTAAGAAGTCACTTAGCTCAGCAAAAATCTTCTTCTTAAGAAAAACTTCTTTTAATGACTGTATTTTCGATGTGTTGTTATGCTTTACAGATTGAAAAGGAAACCACTTTCCACGATCAATCGCCAAGAAGTCACATTCAAAAGATGCCGATTGCATTTTCTCCCACTGCTTTTCGCTGTAATATCTTCAACTTACTTAAGCAGTTACTTTACAAAGATGCTTTTGACGATTTTAAGTGATCAGTTGGTCTTTTTAAGTCCTTTTTACGGCTTTTTAAGTCTTTTTTAAAGACTTTTGACGGTAAAATCGTTCTTCAGAAAAAATTATTTGAGCCGTGGCTCTTTTTTTTCGCAAGAAGCGGTGAGCTCAACACTAAGATGGATTCCTTGATATAATTGGCTAGAAAATGACATGTCTCTCTTGTGATTGGTTCATATCAGTTGATGTGCAAAATCGTGCAATTTAGAGCTCAAAATCGTGCGATTTATGCTGAAATCACTGCTGCAGGGAACCAATCAGATTGCAGGATTTGGTAGTGATTTCAAAATGGATGTAATAAAGAAACGGAACCCCCCTTTGAAAAATCCTGGATCCGCCACTGATTCGTGACTGACACGACCAGCTTTGTTTTCTTTAGTGCTTCAAGTTCACCTTCAACTTCAACGCTGTTCATCGTCTGCATGTCGCTACGACGGTCAACAAGACCTTAACTGATGATCAATTTATCTTTTTTCTCGTTAAAGTTGTTGCTCAATACAGTGCATATACCAGACCTCCTTCACTTATCCTAAAGTAATGATGAAAAGGTAAATTATACACCGTGAAAAGGTGAAAAAAACTTTTTTAGGTCTTTTTTACTCCGACGAAGGACTAGTGTCCGAAACGTCAGTAAGTTTTTTCAACTTTTCACGGTGTATAATTTACCTTTTCATCATTACTGTTTCATTAGAAACACCGACGCAGCTCACACTAGTTTTTAGCTAGTTATATCTTCTTAGCCTAAAGTAACTTATCAATGGACTAAAGTTATTTCTTTGGATGACCTAGTATAGTCAAATATCTCGTGCAGTCCAACTGTCTGACCTTTTAGTAGATCTTTACGTTTTCATTGATTTATAGCCATTCAGATCCATGCGCGTGACTGTAACGACGTACTAGTGACATTGCAAGAATATTTTCTGCACTGAATCTGACTCTGGTTTTCAAAGTCTTTCTCTCTCCAGTTTTTCCCGGTCGTAGCACCTGAGCGAGACAGGCTCTTGACCATGTTTCTCAAATCTTATTCAAACTTTTTACATCAGGCTTTCAAACGATAATTACAATTACAATAATGATGACGATGATAATGATAAATATTTATTGGGTTACTACAAAAGTATTTTTTTCCAATCATGCCCGTGTTTTCCTTACATTAGTAACATATTTCCATATTCTTCACATTCTGATTATATATCGTACCAAAAATGATCAGTTGTATTTTTTTCTGTTTTTTTTAAAGTCAGTCTTGCGAAATGAGAGTGAAGATTTTACGAATAAATAACACATGTTAATGTGTAGCCGTGCAACTGGTGAAAGTATAACCAATATCTAGTGGGTACAGCTAAAAAATAACTGTTTGAAAACGAAGGGTACTGAGGCAAGGAATTCTGCTGTCATATCTGAAAAGTATTTTAATTAGTAAAGATGTCATTCTCCTTTATTATCAATTATGAATTATCATTGTCCTTGTCCTGGTTCTATTTACAGTCAACATACATCACTTTCCTCTTGTTTGAAGTAACAAGTAACTGGCCATCGTTTAAAACCGTAAGATACTTGGGTGAAGTGCATCTACAACTCTTGCCAACCAAACGACCATATAACGTGAACTTTTGGATGCGGTTATTCCCACGATCACAGACCAGTAGATGATGGTCATTATCAATAGCCAGGCCCCATGGTTCACTCAGCTGACCATCAGCACTGTCACCAATTGTCGATATTCTAGTCAATACGCCATCCTCCTTCCCAAATACAAGGATTACATTTTTCGTATAGTCACTGACGTAAAAACGTCCATCGTATGTTACAGCACTCACAGGGCCACAATTGTCCTTCTCAAACGTTGAGTCGTACAAACCAAAGTGATATTGATAGTCACCGTCTCTTGTGAAGACTTGAACACGATGATTACCAAGATCACAAACAATGATGTTACCATCGACATCAACGTGTACTCCTTGCGGATAAAGAAATTGACCATTTCCTTTTCCTTTCCTACCAAAGGTCTTTATCAATGCCCCTGTTGTAGTGTTCACTATACATATTCTATACATATACACTATACATATTAGTGTTGAATACATGAACACAGTGTGAAGACTGATCTGCAACAGCGATCCTAGTGTTTTCTTTATTTACAGCTATTCCTATAAAATCTGAAGATTTTGTCTCTATACCTTTTATCCTAAACTCTTTGGTAATATCAATCCTAAGTGGACTGTTAGATACATGGTTCCCATTCACTTGAACCTCTACTGTCAGTTGACCAACTACTTTAGGTATGAACTCCACTTCTACTTTACTATCAGTTCTCACATAGTTTTCTTTTATTTCCACATTATCTTCAGGGCTGATCTTAACATCAATAACATCAGTTAGATAATCAGTGGTTCTTCCAGTTTTGCTTTTCGTCGATATGATCAGCTTACATATCTCTAGTGCTTCAAGTTCACCTTCAACTTCAGCGGTGCTCATCTTGTGATGTGTTTTAATTTTGCTCAAGGTTCCAAGACCAGAATTCACTTGTTTCATCAGTTCCTTGTTAAAATCAAATGTTGCTTCTAAATCTTGAATTTTCTCAATAAGTTCATCATCTTCGAGAATGTTATCATTGTATTCCAAGTCTTTGGCATGAATAACGTCAGTTTGAGTTCCTTTTTCTATCAGTTCCTTCATGTATTCCATGGCACTACGTGTCTGATCGAGCACAGACTGACCTTTGATTGTTATTTTCTCAGCCTTGTAAACATCATCGTCTATTTGCTTCACCAGCTCCATCGCTTTCATTTGCAACTTTTTAATAGTCTCTTCCAGTTTTTTCTTTATTTCTCGCTTTTCTTTGTCACCAGATTCTTTCAATTCTTCAGTCACTTCTTGCATGGCCTTGAATTTTTTTTCCATTGTTTGCTCACGTATTTTAAGCTGCTCAAGTTTATCAGACAGCAAAGCACTTTTACTCTTTGCATATTTTGATAAAGTGATGGTTGAATGGCCTTCATGGTCATGTTTCAAACATTCCAAGCAGATAATTTCTTCACAGTCTTTACAGAATAACTCTACTATTTTATCAACGTGTTCTACACAGTTAGTCTCTCTGCTCAACATCAGTTTGACGTCTCCTTCTTTTATCTCTACAAGAGATACAATTTTGTGATCTTTGATAAACACTGAATGGTTCTTCTCACATTCGTCACACAACGAGCGATTACACTCAAAGCAATGCCAAGATGCTGGTGGATGACTCCCAGAAACAGAACAAACCTTCTCATTTTCTACAAACTCCAACACCTTCACCATCCTTGAGTGCAGTAGGCTTGGTTCTAGATCTTCCACGCTGTTTAGATATGGCAGAGGGGTTTTTGATTTACATTTTGGACACATGAAGACTTTCTCGGTCAGCTCGACGTATATTTCGATGCAGAGCTTACAAAATGTGTGAAAACACGACAAGATCTTGGGTTCAATAAATCTATCATTACACAAGGAACACTGCACATCTTTCTTGAGGTTTTCAAGGAGAGAAGCCATTTGTACTAATCCGTGGAATTCAGTATTCGTAAAATATATTTTATATCGATTGACTTTTTGGGGAAATGATCATGTGACCTTGAAAAAAGAGCGGGAAGCACGTGTACTTCAGGTCTTTGACACAAGTGAAAATTAACGCATGCCTGCTTTCAAGCACGTTTTCCAACTGAGAATTCTACATCGTCTCAGTGGACAAATAATTGTTTGTTTTCTTAGGTTCGAATGTGCAAACATTTGATGAATATGCGTTTTTTCTGGCCTGCGGCGAAGAATGGCTCTGGCATAATTCATTTTTTTGGCGCATGCGCAATTTTCCGGAAGTGAAATATAATCAATGAAAAACATGCTTTCAAACAGAGTTCTGTGTTTACTCCCAATACAAATACAAATTATAAATAGGGAACATTTTTCATTTACTTTTGCAAGTCTTTTAACGCATGGGCTCTTATACCGGAAGTCCTAGAAATCCTGGTCTCAAACAATGGATTATGCCAGTGCCTTCGTGCTTCGCAGCAGGCCAGACGAAATGCAGGCTCTGGGTACGAGATTGATGTGTATATACGTTTGTAGAATTAGCCATAAGTTTCAAGAACTGGCTTTAAATTTTGGCATTTTGTGAAGTCCATTCATCAGGCAAGTTCAGTTCAAAGTGAAGGTGTGACGAAAGAAAACCTCTACTTTTGAATACAAAATAGTCGAGACCTAGAAAATATAAAACACAATATAAAAGTATCTAGATCGATTTTACTTTTTTGAAATGATATTAATGTTGAATATGTGATTCTATCTTCATGCATATGATATTTTTAAAATTGTCATTAAGTTTTGCATATTCGACATTAGTCGACCAGAGGAACCATTCGGACGAAAAAACACTTTCAATTGAAAGTGTTTTTTGCTCGATAGTCCCCTTCACAGTTCCCTGCGCCATCTTGAAAGTTAGCCTCGCCTTTGCATCGAAGCGAGACGAACGGTGAGCTGGCAATGATAGAGACCTTTTTTATCACCTTGGACAATTATTTACATGTCTCCACCTTTCAAGATGGCGCAGGGAACTGTGAAGGGGACTATTATTCTAAAATACAGCTTCTTGTTTTCGTTTTATTTCTCCGTTTTTCTTGCCCGTTTCTTTTCTGGCCCTTTACTTGGTGTCATTATCAAGAAGGGTTGTAAAATAAATTGTAGCAAATAAATAAATCCGCATTTTTTTAACTTATTATTAGAATGTTATTATAAACAATTATTTTAAATTTCAAACCACCGTTTTCTACCGTTTTCTTGATATTACAGCCATTTTCAGTGTGGGATAAAATCCACGGCTTATAAAATCGTGTCCTCGATGCCAAGCAGCGGTTTCTTGTGTCGCGACTTGCGCAGTGTGTACCATCTCCATACAATTATTTGTATAAAGGCGATAAACATAGGCACCAGACACATCAGTTGGAACATCACGTCTTGTAGAGCAACATATTCGCCTAAAAAACAGATTTCAGAAGATAGAAGCCTGCGTTGTTTGGTGGTCTGCGGTTGTTGCGACAGTGAATAAAAAGCAAAAGTCCCCCACCCAAGCAACGCAGGGCTTAGAGAATAAAATTACGTCAGTATTTTGGCACACGAAATACAAACTCACCTGAACCTCGTAGAGTTTTTTGACTCCCTTTTTTCTAAAACATAAGAAAAAACATTTTTCATTAAATGATCACAATCTTTTATACTTGAAAATTTCTAGCAGCTTGCAGTTTATTTTCTTATTGATTCTTGGAGAATCCAAAGACCGAACCAACAATGGACGACTTGTAGATCAGATCACTTTGCCATATAAGTAGACATGGCCTATTACGGAGGTACACTGCACACCGTCCATACTTCTCTCTATGGGCTTTACTCACACGGCAGCCATGTTTATTCTTGTGAGAATAACAACCTTTGTTTAACCCACATAAATTTATTCTCAAGCACTTGAATGCGAGGCTACGCGTGGGAAAATCTATTGTTCAAGTCAACATGGCTGCCACGTGGGTAAGGCCCATGAGTTGTCCTTTGAACACAAGCTATTCTTCCTAAGAACCAGCCGTGTTTACTCTCAAACGTACCTGGTAACCATATCTGTTCAAGATGAATACGACTAACATTGGAGCCAATGACTGGGCTGGTTTAGTGAAGAGAGCATTGGTACCAAATATCATGGACGACACTGGACTCCTGATACACGATAATCAATGTTGGTTAATAACATTGGACTCCTTATACACGATAATCAATGTGAATGCGTTAATAACACTGGACTCCTTATACACGATAATCAATGAGAATGTGTTAATAACACTGGACTCCTTATACACGATAATCAATGAGAATGTGTTAATAACATTGGACTCCTTATACACGATAATCAATGAGAATGCGTTAATAACACTGGACTCCTTATACACGATAATCAATGAGAATGTGTTAATAACATTGGACTCCTTATACACGATAATCAATGAGAATGTGTTAATAACACTGGAATCCTTATACACGATAATCAATGAGAATGTGTTAATAACATTGGACTCCTCATACACGATAATCAATGAGAATGCGTTAATAACGCTGGACTCCTTATACACGATAACCAATGAGAATGTGTTAATAACACTGGAATCCTTATACACGATAATCAATGAGAATGAGAGTCTACCAATTATCATATAAATACCCGTATCTTACGAACATTTATACCTATCACATACCAATAACTATAACCTGCCTTCTCTACCAATAACCATATAAATACCCGTATCTTACCAACATCCATACCTATCACATACCAATAACTATAGCTTGCCTTCTCTACCAATAATCATAATCATACTCGTACTCTACGCATACGTATAATCACACTCACACTTATTTTCTACCCAGTAATTGTAGGTCAGTTAGCTATTTTTAGGTTCTTACCTTCTTCTGTATTTTTCCGTGTCACTGTCAACAATATCAGCCAGCGAAAGATTAAAAAGCGACGTAGATGCAGCTTGTAAACTCCTGCCATAATAACGAGTAAAAAGACTTATCTAACTCTTTTTTACAGTCTCTTAACTATCCACAGGCAGCCCAAATAAGGTTATTATTTAGGTAGAGAAGAGCGGATTTTGAAAAAACCCACTAAACGGCCTCAAATCGCGCTGAAACTTCGCCAGAAGACTGAACAAAGTAAAAGCAGCAACTGCAGCAAGTTTTGAGGCAAATTGTTGAGTGAAACATCTTAATGTCATGACTTTATCATAACTCCCATACATTCACTTATAAACAATACACAGGAACCTTGCTTGGGCTGCCTGTGATCTATCCCGCCTGCGCGAGCCTACGCGGATACGTTCAACGGTTTACCACTAGAATCTTCACCAGTTACTTCAGAGCTTTGGCGCAATAAGAGATGGTAAGCAATACTTTAAGAGAAAGCCTAAAATCCTTTTAAGAATACCATGTTGCGCATGCGTGGATACGATAGAAGTCTTCTAAAGAATAAGACAAGAGATCTGCAATATTTTGCTAAAAGAAGAAAATAAAGACCAAAAAAAATACTCAAGAGGGATTTAAAGTGTATATGACACGAAAACATTTCATCGTTTAAAATGTATAGTTTGTTAATAATAATAAATATGTCGTAATAAAATTTGTTTCAAAAGCTTATTTCTTGAGATATGTGAGAAAATTAAGCCCAATTTGTGACGTCATTTTGTTGACACGTACTCTAGATTCGGTAGAAATGCACTAAATATAAATTGTAATTCTTATAAAATAACAACAAAAGGTTTATTCTATTCAGCTTCATTGGAAACCTTACGAAATACTCTTCAAATGGTGGGAAACTGAAAAGTGTACTACCCGAAATTAAGATTCTGCATTCAAACAAATTTCGTGTATTTGCAACTAAATCTGGAGACTTGTAAACAAAATGACGTCACAACATGTGCTAAATTTTCTTGAATTTCTAGAGAAATACGTTTTTGAAACAAATTTAACTGTGATATTCTTATTCATGCCAATAGAATACACATTTTTAACATTAAAATGTTTTCGTGTCATATGCACTTTAAAGTATTTGTACCTGTCCGCAAAAAACATGAAAGCTAAAAGCCAGATGTACTGCCTGCCGAAGATGTAGACCAATGTAGCCATCGTGAGCTAAAAAAGAAGCAAAAATAAAATATAGGAACTGGTCATTAATTTACGGAGGGGGAGGGGAAACGAAACTAGTCATGTAAATTTGAAGTCCCCTCGTAATTGAACGTATTCAAAGCTAAAGGTGCTGACACACGTTGCAACATTGCACGAAACATTGCAAGCAACAAATTTGAATCGGGGTGACACATTGCAACAAAATCACGCAACATCGCTTGTGTCAGCCTGCTATGTTAAGATATTTGGTCAGCAGTTATAAATTTGGTACAAGCTGATTGGTGGAAATTTCAAAATGTTGCAGGTAATGTTGCAGCCATGTTCACATGAAATTTGTTGCGCGCATTGTTGCAAGAGTAGAGCGCGCGATTCAACTTCAGATTTGTTACATGCAACGTTGCGTGCAACAAGTTTGGGGTAGACACACGCTGCAACAGTCCTGTTGCGCACAATGTTGCATGCAGTGTTGCACCGTGTCTCAGTACCTTAAGGATACCCAGGTTAGACAGAAGTTGAAACGAGTTTGTTTGAAGTCAATGGGAAGGAGAAAGAAAGGTGAGCAAGAATTATTTAAGGGTTAAAAACAATAATATTGAGAACATGAGCAACTGAGAAATGGAGAGGGAATGAATAAAGGGAAAGATTGTTTCATTAGGTTTTCATACCTTGATGTACATAGACCATAGGATAAGATAATACGAGCCATATTTAGAAAGAAGAGTACTTAAAACGAGAACGATGATCTAAACAAACAAAAACACGCCTTTATCAATACATAAATAACGGTCATTGAAAAAGGTCGATTTTATGTGGCATTACTTAACAAACATACACAGACTCAGGTCTACGTTGCTTGCTTCGCTTGGTTTTTCTAACAATCATTTACATCAATGCATCATGGATGTTGCTGACCTACGGCATACAGAGCGACTCATGTGGACAAAAAGCGCTCGCCAAACGTCTCACTTTGAAATAAAATTTCAAACGCTTATAACTCAGTGACGCATTTGTCGATTTAAAAATATAATACGGTTGGGAACAGTTCACCTGATAAAAAATAATAAAATAAAATAATATAAATAGCTATTATTGGGCATTTTCTGTCAAAGTACTGGCTTGTGTTACAAGTATGAGTCAGCCTCCCTTGAGGTAATCATAAACAGTTTATTACAATCATTAACTTAAGTGTATTTAAAGCTGTACTACCTGAGGAACGACGTAGGATGACCCAGCTATGAAACTAAGACCAAACTACAAGAATAATAGGTCATGTTTTAGAGGTGAATGAAGGTAGCAGTCTTTGGGATTTGATACACACTTTGTTGATTGGTAACAAAAATAAGGAAGAGAAAGAGAAAGGAAGAGAGGAAGTGCTGCTCAATGATAGAGATGGTTGGTAAAGAGTGGATCAAGGTAAGCAGAAAGAAAAAGGACAAAGAAGGGGAAGGACGGAGGGAGGAAGAGATGGAGGAATGCAGGAATGAATGCAGGGAAGGAAGGAAGTTGGGAAGAATTAAGCATGTAGGGAAGGAGGCAAGGGGAAGGGAGGAGGAGGGAGGGAAGGAAGCAAGGGGAGGAGAGGAGGAGGGAGGGAAGGAGGGAAGGTGGGGAAAATGGAGAATGGAGGGAGGGAAGGAAGGAAGCCAGGGGAGGAGAGGAGGAGGGAGGGAGGGAAGGAAGGTGGGAAGAAGAAGGAAGAAATGGAGTGAGGGAGGAGGAAGGAAGAAAAAAGAAAGGAAGACAACAAAGGAGGTAAATAAAAAGAATGAATGACTTACTGCTGGTAATACATCAGGACCTATCAAATATTCTGCAAATATCAGGAAAAAATTACTTTGAAATGTTGAATGGAAGACCTGAAGATCAACAATCAAAATACAAGTGAATTAATAACCAAATAAGAAACTTTCATAAAAATGGACTGTTTGTTTTATTTGTTCTTTTTTCCCTCAATAGCTATTATCATAGTGGGCTCCCTGTGTCAAGCAGTGTGATGCCTAGGGGGGGAGAGGGGTACTCCCCTATATTCCCCTCTATGGGTACGTGCCGCTAAATAGGGTATGGTTTTCAGCGATTCTACTCTCAAACAGGGTATATTATAAAATCGTGCCTGCTCTGGGTCAGGGTATATGAAATCACGCTCTCTCCTCTCTGGAACAGGGTATCCATTTTAACAATACTACAACAGGGTATGATTTTCAGCGATCTTGCTCTGGAACAGGGTATGAATTTCAGCGATTTTGCTCTGGAACGGGGTCAGGGTTCAGTTGGCTCAGTGACACATCCCTACCCTAAACGGGCAAGAGTACCCCCCGGGGTGAGATGCTTACCTGAAAAAAATTCATTGTCACAAAGAAAACTGAAAAGAGAAAAAGAGTAGAAAAAAATTAGTTAAAATTGACTGTATAGTGAGGAATTCATTATGAATATGTGCTGTACAACAAAAAACAAGTTTAAACTTTTCTAATAACTGAGTGAAAAAGTATTAAGAAACAATAGTAGTAAAGAGAGCAGAATTCTTGGTTTTCTATAATTCTTTTAAAATCATATGTGTGTTATTTAATACTAGTTACTTAGTGTTTTTTTATGGGTTTGTTGTCCACACTCTATGATGAATAATTTCAACCTATAAAACTGCTCATAACATTTTGCCTACCTAAGTTTTTCTGAGATATAAGCTGTTTTAGCAAGGTCCATGGAGGTATGACTTCTGTTGAGCACTTGGATTCTAGTATCAAAAAAATGTGAGGATTAAATAAAGTACAAAATATGAAATATTATTCCATTTATATTATATTATGCATCATCTGTTACAACTGCCAGAATTCATTATAAGTACACTTTCTTTTGAGGTAATTATATAGCAGACATATTCAAACAAAATTCATATAGCATTCGGGTTATTTTTTAGTAAAATGATGTCACGATGAAGCAAATTATGAGAGAAAATGTTAACTATCATTTGAAACCTTTTACGCCGTAATGCAAATTGCCTTTTACCTAAAACCTTTGGTGTTTAGAATCTCCTCAGATGTAAATCTCAGGAGCCTGGTAACTAATGCATCCTGCAAGGATTTCTGGGGCTGAACTAAATGACCAGATCCTTCCCATAATTCCTTGTAAGTTGCATTCATTATAATTACCAGACTCCTTTAAAAAAATTACATAAATTATCATCTGAATGATGATGAAAGTGTTGACAGTACCTTCATTATGGTGTTTACTAACATCCTGAACTATCTGGATGTTTCTTCCCGTGTAGGATATACACAGCCAGCTAATTATAGCAACTACTATACAGACTACTTGGAAGTACACAAAGTTTTCTTGCTGTGAACAACAGAACAGTGAAGTAATATTATATCAGATAAAGGTATAATTACTAAATAATAAAACTAAATCAATGCCAGGTAGTATCATGGTGTATGGGAATTTTCAGGGGGATTCCATTCAAATTCAAATTCTGATATGCAAATTTATTCAGCTAGTAAGTGGTATCCTACAATAGCATATAATTACTGATCTTATCAAAATCCATTGTTTTCAGTCTGCATTATCCCAACGAATGCATAGAGGAAAATCAGACATATTTAGTTCATTCATTATTGGCTTTGTTTCTATGATAAACAAGCTAGAAAGAAAACAATTGGATTTTGATAAGAACAATAATTATACTAGATAATTACTTCGGCATGCAGCATTCGTAGGTATAATGCAGGCAGCTTTGGGCTACGCCCTCAGCTGCCTGCATTATACCTACGAATGCTGCGTGCCTCAGTAATTATCTATTAAATATAATACTAGCCATTGCCTGAAATATGACAAAAATTGGAAAGCATTATATCATTTGGTGCCACGGGTGCCTAGTTTCAATCTTGCCTGTTATTAACCTTTTTTCCTAGGTGAGGAAGTCCCACTTGTGTGTTCGGAAACCTATGACACACTTTGCTAATTCATACACCACAATGCTATCCAACATAAGTGGTACATGTATATTGTATACACTCAATTGAAGAATCGTTGTCGGCTTCAGAAACATAGAACATAGAAGCTGAGACCAAAATGGCACATGGGAAATGACATAATTATATTATAATTTATTCATTTGCGCCATCCATGCAGTCGGTTTAGAATGCCACACGCATATTAAAAACAGTGGATGATGCCACAGGTCGCCGGTCACAGCATGCATCTAATTAACATACTTCCCATGTGCCATTTCGGTCTCAGCTTCTATGTTTTATGTTTCTGAACCCAACAACGATTCTTCAATTGAGTGTATACTTACCTCATGGTGAAAAACAAGAATACATATAAACAGGCCAATAGGACTAAACATGGATGCCACCTGACTGAACGAGAAAAATATACATACACAGGTAATTACTGCACATGTTTGGAAAATACTCTAATAATAAATAAATAAATAATAAATAAATAATGGGATTTAGCAGTGGCATTTCTACAGAGTAGCTCTTCATCCACTGAAATTCCAATTGGAATTCAGGAGTTGATTTTTGCGGAGGGAGGAAAG
This sequence comes from Actinia tenebrosa, assembly GCF_029948245.1. NCBI lineage: Eukaryota > Metazoa > Cnidaria > Anthozoa > Actiniaria > Actiniidae > Actinia > Actinia tenebrosa. Next base: position 13,808,003 of record NW_028292578.1, read on the forward strand.
CCAGGGAACCCGGAAAACCCTTGAAGCACAGGAGAGAACCAACTCTACTCACATATGACACTGAGCTTAGCAGGTCTCAAACCTGGGTCACATTGGTGAGAGGTGAGCGCTCTCACCGCTGCACCACCCGTGCTTCCCTGTCACATGATTTCCTAATATTACATATAAGTGAATAGTCCCATTGAATTAAACAGTTATGTACATCATGGTATGTTGCCACAGTATTAAAAGAAAAGAGCCTTAATAAGTGCCTTGGAATTCAAGGCTGTACAACATGGTAAATGAACTTTGAAATGCTTAAAGTATCTTAAAGATTGAAAAATCCAATGCTTTACCTGTATCGTAAGACAATATGTCTATCCTCCATATTCTTTGATAACTCTGCAAACAGTGCACAATGTGCTAACAGGACTATGAAAAAAAAAACTAGTTTTTTAAATTGTGCAATATGCAAAAGATTATTCCACAGGTAGCCCATCCCAATTTCTTTCCTTATAAACACTCAGCAAAATAATTATTACTTGATACTGATTGGACACGAGTTCAGTTCAGTTCTTACTTACCAAATGTAAAAAGAGCATCATAAAAACAAAGAGATACAATCAGATGGATACCGACTAGCCAATCGTTGGTACCCACTGCCGCCCAAGGAACCCAGGGAAACCATGGCAACAGAAAACTACAAGAAAATAACACATGAAAAAATTTAAAGGTTTAATATGGCAGCTGGGAAAATTAAGTTTCAGGCACAAAAAGACATAGGGACATGAAGCACTAGTTATGCAGGGACATGATTTATAGGGACAAAATATGTAGGGGCCTATTAAACAGCAGGGCCATGATTACAGGACATAAAGATACAGGAACATAAAGCAGCAGTGACATGATTTAGGGACAAATATTCAGGGACATGTAGCAGGAACATAGTACAGTAGTACGAAAACACACTTTCAGGGTGCTCTACTCGTCTTCTTGGTTAACAAGGGACATGACATGATCCCCCCTCAATTTCACCTACCCCCCCTCTGCCATACATTATGAATGCCGCCTAAAGTGCCTTTAGTCATATCCATATATAAAGGGCGCTATATAAATTATCAATCATTATCATCATAATTAACAGCAAAAAAAAATCAAAGAAGTGCTGGTCATACCTCAAAGCAAAAAAAGGAGCACCATATAGAATAGCTTTCTTTCTGTTCCTAAATAATTCCCATTTAGAAGTGTCCTATTAAAGAAAAGTGAAACAAACTAAGGATACTCATCACAATAAGAAGAAACAAGGTACTACGTAGGATAGCTAGGCAGCATGAGAAAATTGGTGTCGAGAAGAGTGAAGTGGGATAAGATTTAAATGGAGTGTGGGGCATTGGAGACAGGTAGAGTAAATAGAATGGGATTTGATAGAGTATAGAGTGGAATAGGGTTAGATGGGATAGAGTAGAGTAGATAAGGGTGTGGTATGGTGATGTGTGGTGCAGCTAAATGAAGGAGTAAAGAAATCAAGAGTGCAAAAAAGTAAATCACACCCTACCTGAATGTATCCAAACAAAGGATCATTAATAGCGTTCCATATTAAAAATATCACTTGTGCAACATTAAACCAGGTCTCTGATATCCTAGAAATTATTTTACATCCATAAGTACAAAGAAACACAAGAAGTTCACAGGTCAGTCCTAAATCTCACAGGCTTGTCTAATTATTATACTTCATTCAAATACCCTTCTTATTTAAATGCATATTATATCAACATTAATGAAGAGTGAATGGCTTATCATTGATATAATAATATATATGATAACATGATATAACACAACCCAACACGACATGACACGACATGACACGACACGACATGAATTGACACGACACGACGAGACACGATGAGACACAACGAGAAACGACACGACCAGACACGACACCACATGTAACACAATATAATATAATATAATATAACATAATATTAAACCATATATTTTAATATTATTGTTACAAGGCCATGTAATGAGGACATACACATTATAATTATATATATATATATATATATATTATTTGTTTGTAATAGTAGGATATATTATTGTTATTGTTATATTATTATTATTACTATCATTTAATTCCCCCATGCATTACCACAGGAAGCACATACAGAGGGAAAGTAAAAATTTTTTAAACATTGCTAAGAAAAAGGACGACGTAAAGAACACTTCATGTGAGTAAATATGAGCGTTTATTTATTTTTTTCTCGTTAAATTACATTCAGTCTAAAAGCTTGTATGGGCTTCCTGTGGCATTACGTGGCCTTGTAACAAATTATAAATATTAATTGTCCATTAAGACATCACAAAATCATATTTACCACAAATAAAAACAACTGTATTATTCCACAATGCTTTTACATAAGCTTAATATCGATAATATTATCAGTGAATGAAGTATTAAAACTCACCGATAAAGATGTAGGAATATCTTCACGTAATAAAAGTTAAAAATCGAGTGCATCATCATTGATGCAAGTGTAGTCATCGAATAAGCGAACGCATTTCTATGAATCGACATTTTAAAACCTTATATGCTTCACTCTTGTTCAACCAATCTGCATATTTACCAGTAAATGCAGTAAATGCTTAATATCTCTAGCTGTAAAGCTTTTCCTTTATGATTTTTGATTCGGTTTGAGCGAGGAACAATAGTTTTGACACCAGGCCCTGCCAAGAAAATCCGCCGTGATGGACAAAGGAAACCCAAATTATAATTTTGCAAGGCAAATTTGTCATGCATCAGTTCTTAGTTTCTCTTCCCTTCCCTTCTCAATAATTATTAACAATAAAAACGTTAGTAATTATTGATTGCAATCGCTTGTAAGACCGTATTTTCCGTCTTTTAGTCTGGGATAGGGTGTACAATTCTTAATTTTAGTCTGGGGTAGGGTATGTAAAATCAAAATTTTAGGTCTGGGATAGGGTTAGGGTTTTGAGGTCCTGGCGGCACACCCCTACCCAAGTTGGGGTGGCAGTACCCCCCGTGGGCAGTCCGAAGGCCTTGCTTGCTAACTTTGACAAATGACGCAAGACGATTGATAAACGTTTAGTTATCGATCTGCTAGCATCTTAATAAGTGAGTGGTGAGTGAGTGAGTGGTGAGTGAGTTACATTAGCAAGGATTGCGGTGTGTTTGCTGAGCAGGCTCAAATCCGAAATATGACTGATATTGGATCATAAAAAAATGAGTGAAGATACAACAATCTTTGATCCGCATACTTAATTATTTGGTATATTGTACAATAGATAATAATATAATGAGTGATAATATATGATATATAATATATGATAAATTAAACAGCACACAATTCATTTGGGTTTTGCTTTGAGCTGTGTAATTAATATAAGCCTCAGGAGTACAGAGCCAGGTACTACAGTGAAATGTCAAGTAAGTTAATTATTGACCTTTTTAGCTTCGCGCTGTTGCTAAATCAGTATGCTGTAGTATACCTACGCAGCGTGACCAAAGATCTAGGCAGGACACATTTTACGTTTGCTACTCGTTGTTAAAAATAATACAGCAAGATACTGAAGTGTGCTATTATTGCGTTCTTGACTTAGGCAAGAATCCCAGCAAGGAATATCGCTATAGAGTCCAAAATCCTCTACGCCGTTCTAAGAAGGAAGGTCGACAGCTCGTTCCAGTCGACGACAACAACATGGAGATCGAGTTCCAATCCAGTGGGTCTTTGAAGCGAAAACTTTTCAAATGGAGAAGATATCTTATTCTTATCTTTACACCGCTTGTCTTCTTACCTCTGCCTTTGGTTATATCAACTTCGGTTAGTATGGTCATGATAAAGTATATAATCTTTAGGGTTTAAAAACCATTTATCTGTTAGAAGATCATGCTGAACAATTATTACACAAAGATGCACAACCTATAACATATAATGGTTATTCGGGTATTGTTCTCTGCCTCTACTCCTTGCATACGTTGAACTTCCAGAGATCTAGATCTTAAATATTTATAGTTCTTTTTAGTTTTGTAAATGAACTTTCTACGTGTTTGTACTACGTTGCAATTTTAGCTAAAATGGTTGTTCGTCATGTTTTTTTGTTTTGTTTACACAATATGTTTCTTTTATGTGACATTTTTGGCACTGATATAGAACATACCAATTATTTTACCTCGCTAGATTTTTTCTCAATCTTTACCCGATTGAACTGTTCTATATGTAAGAGTTTCTGCAAGGCCTTGATTATTAGCTCCTTTAGTGCTGAGGAGGGTTGGATCGAAGATGGTTAAGTAAATCGAAGCTCTGCAACAAACTACATTGATTTTGAAAAATAAGCTTTATTATTATAGTCTTTTGATCTTTAACCTTTAACTTTCATAATCTTGACTGGGATAACTTCAAAATCGGCCAACTTACACAAAATATTTTTTCACAACATCGTTTTCAGTTGAGGTTTATCGTGAGCTGAGATGCTCGACTTTCTAGCCGTCTTGCGTTTTTTTTAGCATCATTGTACGTGAGATCCTTGAGTTTCGTAGGCGATATAAAAAGTTTAAACCTTTGAATCAAAACACAGATTTTCAGTATATTTTGCAAGTTTCAAAAAGTACGATCTTGGTACGACCATAACCGCATCTCCCTCTAGTTCTAGACGAGGAAATTTTTTATAAACGACCAATACAAGATCTAGAATTCGAAATAAATATGAAAAGTAGTGATATAAATTGTAGTATACATTTTGGTTTTTGGAGCTTGTCCAGTTTGATGACTTTGATCATAGCAAATATTTACAAAGAAATTTTTTTATGAAAAATGCAAATGTTTTGAATTTTGAAACGAAAAAGTAAGCTTATTCGCCGTGGATTCGAAAATCACACAAGAGACTCCTATCTTCGTAGAAAAAAAGTGAAACTTCTGTAGAAAGTAAATATTGACTTCAAGTTATAAGCTTATTAGTTCCATGTGTCAATCGCATGCTTTGAACAACATATTTTTGATATTCGGGAATGTTTGCTAAGGCTGCCGCTCGGAGACAGGGCAATGCATTTGGTAAGGAGCAGGTTCAGTCATACTAAAATATTGCCATCAGCTTCTGCTGCGGATGCCGTTTCGGGGATACCGTATTTACTCGATTAAATGTCGTCCTCAAATGCCCAAACCCAGAGCGAGTAAATACCGTGTGTCAGTTTTTGAATTTCTGTCGGTGGACGTGGCTTCAAATCTCAACTCATTCTGTTGCGATTTTTAAACTTTTTTTAGCTTCAAATTATCAAAGAATTGTTATTTTTTCAGGAGTCGAAATGTGCGTACGCTATATTTGTCATGGCCATCTACTGGGTGACGGAAGTGGTGCCACTTGCCGTTACAGCCCTCTTACCCCTCGTGTTGTTCCCCCTACTGGGTGTGGTCGCTTCCAAGAAGATCAGTCCACCGTATTTTCAAGATACTAACGTGTTGTTTATGGGAGGTTTGATCGTTGCTGTGGCCATTGAACATTGGATGCTTCACAAACGAATCGCTTTGTATGTTTTATTGTTGGTTGGGACACAACCTCGAAGGTAAGTTATCCATCCTCTAATTTGTCCTTTCCTTTCTGTAATACACTCCACCCACATCGCTCCTCTCTTTCCCTCTGTCTTCCTCCCACCCTCCCTCCCCCTCCCCCCTCCGCTCTCTCTTGCTCTCTCTCTCTCTCTCGTGAACGCGGAATAAATAATTCGTCAGACTTCTTTACTACTACAGTCTGTTCCCATTACTTCAGTCTATTTTCCTTATTTTCATCCAGGCTTATGCTAGGTTTTATGGTAGTAACAGCTTTCTTGTCCATGTGGATAAGTAACACCGCCACCACAGCTATGATGGTACCAATAGCAGAAGCTGTGCTCTCTGAACTAAAGATAGAAGAACTCAAAAAAGAAAGGATGAACGCTAAAGAAAACGAAAGCAACCAGAACGTAGTCAACGAGGCGAACCCTGGATATGACGAAAACAGTGAAGGGTTTGGAGTTCGAATCGAGATGAAGGACAGAGAAAATGGTGAAGAGATTGTACCGGTTGAAGAAAAGAAAGTGCCATCGGATATCATGTATAAACCAGGAGAAAGGTTGGTTAGAAACTAAACGCTTGGAGTTTTTCTCCTGTATCTGATGTTAGCTAGAGTTGTTCAACTGAAATCAAGTCTTAGGATTGTCACTCTGTGCACTTAAAGACTCGTTCCCTTGGTGCAAGCAAAACTGCATCTGTCTAACACGGTCCTATTACTAGATTGATTGCTTTTGGATCTTAAAAAGTAGTCAACAGAATAAAACCATAGATAAATAGGCATTTCCATTTCCATAGAGTGGCTATTCATCCACTGTTATTCAAATTGGGAGTTTAGACGTTGATTTTTTGCGGAGGGAGGAAAACCGGAGAACCCGCAAAATCCTCATAATAAATGTATGTGCATGCATGAATAAATTCGTTGCTAGTTAGAAGTTTCACCTTAGCTATAAATAAACTCGCCGTCACCCCTGTTTTCAACCTGTCTTCTTCAAAACTTCAAAACAAGACAATATTTTTGGTGGTGTTTGCTAACTGCGACTTATTTTTGCCAAAGGACTTCGAGTGTGGAGCTTTTAGAGATGGACGAGACTGAGGTTAGTTGACGCCTTTTTAGTTATGTGCAAAAGTACCATATATCCATTAAATAGTACTAACTATATATTAGTACAAAATAGCACCAGTGAAATAATTGTAAAACAAAAGAAATACATGTGTTTAGTGCATTTTAGTTTTTGTGCTATTGCATGGGTATATGGTTTGCACTCTATTATTCCATCTTTTCCATAAATATATACCAATAATAAATTTATTGATTCCTGTTACTTATTTTTCAAAAATTAGAAGAGAATCGCGGACACTTTCACAAGATTGAGTAAGATGTTGTTGTTGAGTATTGCTTACGCAGCGAATATTGGATGAAACAGCTACACTCACCGGCACCGCCCCTAATCTGGTACTGAGTGGAAAGGTAACAAAGTAAGTGTGTGAAACATCCATGCATCCATGCATCCATGCATCCATGCATCCATCCATCCATCCATCCATCCATGCATCCATGCATGCATGCATGCATCCATGTATCCATCCATCCATCCGACCACCCAACCTTAGTTATATACTGCATCGTCTTCCTAGACTCTTCCCTGACAGCCCAGGAATAGCTTTGCCTCGTGGTTCATGTTTGCTTTCCCGGAGATGGTCATTCTTCTGCTGATTGCCTGGGTATGGCTGCAGCTCCTCTTCCTTGGATTAAGGTACATCAACCGCCAGCCAACACAATGCATGTCTATTGCTTGTATTAGAGATACTAATGATGATGATGAATGATGATGGTGATTATGAAAGTGACGAAGGAATGATGGTGATAGTGATGATGATGATGATAGATGATGGTGATAGTGATGATGATGATGATAGATGATGGTGTTTAGTGATGATGATGATGATAGATGATGGTGATAGTGTTGATGAATTTATGATGATGCAATGAATGTTGATAGTCATGAAGATGGTTGATGATGATAGTGATGATAATGGTAATGGTGATTAGTGATGATGAATTCTGCTGGTGGTAATGATGGTAATGATGATGCAATGAAAGTTAAAAGTCATGAAGATGGTGATGATGATGGCAATGGTGATTATGGTGATGAAGAATGATGGTGATGATGATGATATATAATGATGAATGATAACTGTGTGCGTGAAGATGCTTGATGATACTGACTGTTATGGTGGCAGCGGCCAATGATAACTGGTTATATATGATGATAATACATCATAATATATCAGATATATAACATAATAATATATTAATATTTAATGATGATGATACGACGAGAATGATGATCATGAGGTTGATATAGACTAAGGAGGAGGATCCCGCTGAAGATTATAAATTTGATAATGATAACTCTTTGATATTGTAATTTGCATCATTTTTATGACGGAACAAACCTTTCCATCAGGTGCTCTTGTTGTAGAAAGACCCGAAATCCAGATCAAGGGAAATCAGCGAAAGCTGTATTAATGAAACAGTACGAAGAACTAGGTCCAATGAGGTATGAATCGATCACTCGACCACAGAAAGATAGATACTGTTTACGTGACGATTAATTGAATTGTGTTTTCCCTCTTCCATTTTGACAGTTTTGCTGAGAAAGCTGTTCTTGTTCATTTATCCTCTTGGCTCTGCTTTGGCTGTTTCGCGATCCTAAGTTCATGTCTGGATGGTCTATCATATTCAAGGATAAGTACGAAAAAAATCAAAACCATATCAGTGGCCTTTATGACACTCATTCCCCTTCCTCCTCTCTCTATCCTCCTCCATCTCCTTTCCCTTTCTCGTTCTCTCCCTCCTTCACCACCTTTTAATTTTGCTCTTTCTTTTCCTTATTACGGATTCATTGAACTGTGGCACGCATTAAAAAATTCGTCTGCGAATTTGCCTACGAGACGCTGTGACTTCCGCCCACTTGGAGGTGTGATTTTGTCTGCATTCCTTTCTCGGCTATTCCCGTGCAACGTTCAATTCAAAATTATGGCGGCGAGTAGAAGGTTCGAGTTCAAAGTTGAGTATGGAGGCGGGGGAAGTTTTCGAGCAATTCTCTGCAAATTTTCCAGGAAAGAATCATGTTATGATATCCCCACCACTTTCAACAATCTCATCTATAACGAGAGAACCTCAAATCTCTACTTATGCTCTTCCCCTACTGTAAACACGACCAAGTTCGCTGATGTCCATTGTACATTTCACCAGAAAGGAATGCAGACAAAATCACACCTCCGAGTGGGCGGAGTCACAGCGTCTCGTAGGCAAATTTGCAGACGAATTTTTTAATTGCGTGCCACAGTTCAATGAAATCCGTAGTAAGCCCTATCTCTCCCACTGCTTTTGTAAGTTTCTTTTCCTTCCTTTATTCCTTCCTCACTTCCCTTCAATTTCTTTACTGTCCTTTCCTTCTTTCCCTGGTCCTTCAAAAATTTGTTTTCCTCTGATCTGCAACAGATTTTGTCAGTGATGGAAAGTAGCCATGATATTGCTTTCTCTTTCATCTTTCCTTCTGAAAAACACCCAAGATCGTTGCGGGAATCTTAGCCTGGGGGAGGGTGACGTAGGACTTTGACAGCTCTGGTAGCGACAGCCTAGCTGCTACTACGTACAAGAAATGTTCTATTAAATAATTTTCTTTACACTAGTTACCAAGCACCACCGGCATGGTACTGGAAACTGCGTCGAGGAAGTTACCCTGGAATTGGAAATCTATCTGGTGGGGAGTGGCTTGCTCTTTGCGAAGGCTGGTATGTCAGGTAAACAGCACGTATACCTACTACCCGTGTATCATGTATGTCAATCATTGATCATCCATCATGTAAACATGATCATGGAATCATCATATCTCTGTATATCATCACTGTATCATCATGAATGTACATCACCGGATCATCATCTAATCCATCCTCATGTATCATCATGTATATCATAGTATCATCATCATATATCACAATTAGATCATCGTCATGATCATATATGGAGCATACATGGAACTACCCATGTATATAATCATGTATCATCTGTAACAACCACCACCACCACCGAGAACCAGCACCAATCACCAGTCACCACCACCCCACCAATGCAACATCACCCACGCTACCAGCCCAGCAACACCAAGCAAGAAGGAGGCATCATCACCACCACCACCACCACCACCCTCACCATAAGCACCACCAGATCATAGCAGCAGCACACACCACACCACACAAACAATATCATGCATCAACCATCGCACCATCACCAGCACCACCACCGCACCACCACACCTACACCACCTCCACACCAACACATAAACCATCAGCATCACGTTCATCGTCATAATTTCCCTCACACCATATAAACAGCAGCTACAGCAAATTAAGGAAACACTTGTAGGACAAACATGATACATGATTTATTGTTCAGAGTGAAGGAGATCGGCTGCTGTGTATGGTCTCAGGTTTAAGGCTCTTCCAGGCTTGGGCAACAGTTGGTGGTCCTGCAAACAAGTTCCACACGCTGGGGTTATAGTGACCATCGTGTTAGTTGTCCTGACACCACGTTTACCGATGGGCATCGAATACGATACTAGCAAACATTGTTCCGACAATCTTGCTACTGGTCTGGAGTAGAGTCATTGTTGATTTTTACAGATAAGGGCAAAACTATTGAACTCAAAATCATTCATTTGTGACAAAATCGATTGAAAAAAATATTTTAGGAGAAATGACACAGAAGTACAATTAAAAACTAGCAAACCGCCCGTTCCAGCATTGCGAGGTTGCTAACCCTCCCTCTAAACTGGGGTTGATTTTTAGGTTAATACTCTTTGTACCTGACAAAAATCGAAGATTATTCCATATTAACTATTAAATGTTGCATTGACGAAAAAGTTTGGTTAGTGACAACCTATGCGCCCGTTAGATTTAATTTTTTTTCTCATGGGCGAGGAGGACGAGAGCATTCAAGAGTTTCAACCGTGGTATAGCGGATCCCGGCTACCCTTTTGCGTTGTCTTTGCCTTCAGGCCTTCCGTTG